>NC_087210.1:72446403-72478903 GCF_015104395.2 Macrobrachium nipponense | reverse complement strand
GGCCGACGGGCACAAACCATCGACATCTTCAATTCCAGGACTGACAGTGAAGCCTTAGCCCACCCCGCCACCGCAAGAGGATATACGTTAATGCCGCCTCCCATCTCAAATACCTGTCGCACTCAGGTAATTTGTAGTTTTGGAGACTGCATGAAACCCCCTCGCTCTCGGTAGCGTTGTAGTGCTTTTGCCCGCACGTAGCCATTATATCACATCATATCACATTACCATGATTTATATACATATATCGAGCTACAAATACCTGAGTGCAACAGGTATTTGAGATGGGAGGCGGCATAAACTTATATCCTCTTGCGGTGGCGGGGTGGGCTAAGGCTTCACTACCAGTCCTGGAATTGAAGATGTCGATGGTTTGTGCCCGTCGGCCGGCAATTCTATTGTCGCCTGAGAATTCCCCTTCGGTTAAGCATATATGAAAATATATTAATTTCGAGGTAGAGCGAATTAGATATTAAAGGACATTTGTAGCTCGATATATGTATACGAATCACGGTAATGTGATATGACTTATATATATATATATATATATATATATATATATATTATATATATATATATATATATGTGTGTGTGTGTGTGTGTGTGTGTGTGTGTTTGAGTATGTGTGCGTGTGTTTGTGTGTTTATGTGTAAAATTCTCATACAGAAGAAGCTCTCTCCTAAACATCCAGTCACCAGTGCTACCCCATCCCCTTTTTTAAATCTGGCTAGGACCCACAGGACTAGACTAACCTCTAAGTAACTGATTCACAGCTTCGCTCACGAAAGTACAAAGGGCTTCTCAGGAGAAGGTCCAAATTCGTTCTCCCCTTAGTGATCGATCTTAGGTTTCTTAATGGTGGTGGGTGAGGTTGATAAGGAGGCCGAAGTACTCTTGTAGTCGTACGGCAAGGTGAAAAGAATTCAGAGTGATTCTATTTATACAGTTATATACAAATGTATGTATGTATGTATGTATGTGTTTGTGTGTGTCTACCTACAGGTGTTTATTTCACAGGTAAGCCATTCTCTGTAGGTGCGTATTGTCTGAGAGAGAGAGAGAGAGAGAGAGAGAGAGAGAGAGAGAATGCAATGGTTACTGCCACATTCGTATCTAAATGCTGACCCGTGAACGAACCCCATGTTTAAAAAAATCTACATCATTAGTTGTTTCATACTCCTTAAAGCAAGTTTATTGGTGTTGGGTCGAACACACAAACATACGCAAACAACCCCAGGCGATTTACCACTGTCTTCTACACATTCTTTGGCTTCCTGAATTATACTTTTTTTTTTCTTTTCTTTTTTTATCAATTTGTCACCAACAACTGTTTCCAGCTGTATGACTCAACTTCTTTCATTCTTCCATCATCCTTATCAACATTCATTTCTCCACCCCCTGGTGTTCATTAAGTCTTATGCCCTGTTCTTGCTCACATTCACTCTTAATTTTCTCCTATTTCAGAGTTTTAAACTCTCATTTCAATAGTTTCTACATAGCTTTATGGCCCTGTTCTTGCCCACATTACTCTTAATTTTCTCCTATTGCAGGCATCATTCAACTATTTTTTTTTTAAAGTTTCTGTGGTCTGTCGTTACTATCCCAATCAGTTTTATATTATCTGTAAGCATAATCCATTCCTTCATCCATTCAAGACTCATTTCCTTATTCCACAACTTTGCACTTACCTCTACTCAACTTTCTCTGTTTCTCATCAGTAGGGATACTAACCAGCCACAGAGACTTAACAAACACTTCTCTGATATATACTTTCACACCAAACCAGTCGATCTCTTGTCTACATATTCTAGCAAATGCATTTCAGCCGTTAATAAAAGTAAATTCTTTCAAAAACTTCAACAACTTCAGTAGTACCTCTTTGTAGACTCTTTTAAAAGCTTTTCTTGGTGCGTAAGTCAGGCTGTACCACATACAGGTCTTCGCCTTTCTTTCAAAGTCTTGCATAACATTTTCATGATGAACACTTGTTCCGAACAACATCATTTCTTGCCTAAACTGTTCTTTTCTGTTAGCCCTGTCATCTGTTATATTCTTCCATAAAAAAAAAGCTTCCCTATTCTTTTAAGAAACAATTGCCAACTAGTTTATAATTCAGTCTAAAGTAAACTGAGTATCTTCCAGTTTTTCAAAATTCTCTAAGATAGCCGATGACTTGACTGTTGCTAGTCATGGGTAGCCGAGGGCGCCTACCTTTGCTTCCATTCAATTTATCTCTGCACGATTTTAAGACAGCGTCTATGATGCTAATTGTGGTAGCTGGATTATCTATTTTCCCTGACGATTAATGACCATAAGTCTATGTCTTAAGTTTTGTTATAACTAAAAATCTTGTGGTTGAGTTCTCTCGTCATGTAACCTGCTTTTAAAATTGAGTTGATGTTTACAGTCAAATTTGTGAACTGAAATATCTGAAAAATGTCTTTCTCTTTGCTAAATCATTTCTTTAGTTCTCTATATCATCTCATTTTTCAAATTTCGAATTATTTTTATACTCTACTGACATGACCGTCTTGGTGTGTTATTACTTACTGAATTTTCAAACCACTTTGGAAAAATCACAAGAATTTCAACAATATTTAAAATAAAGATGGCTAAGAATAAAAAAAAAAAAAAGAGAATACACTCCATTCTAAAAAAAACGGCTAAATACCTGCTTTGTTTCTCTTATTTTTCCTGCCCCGCCAAATGTGTCTGGCTCGCTAATCTGTATGTTATAAATTTCAGCTCTAATTAAAGGAAGTAAATTCAGCAGGAATTTGAACAGTATAGTCTGCTTGAACTTGATGGCTGAGTCAGTTGGTCACTGTCAACTTAACCCTGACCAGAAAAGGGTCGAAACCTGGTTTGGATAGCTTAGTTGTGGCTTAGCATAAATGTAGTATCCAAAATGTTATCTGTAAAATTGGCGGCAAAAACGTCAGTCTACACATTTCTGAATTTTCACCAAAAACTGGTTCTTTTACCCACCCCACTCTCTCTCTCTCTCTCTCTCTCTCTCTCTCTCTCTCTCTCTCTCTCTCTCTCTCTGCCCTTTCCTTTCGTTATTACTTCTTTTTTCTGCCGCTACTAAAACTTTCACTCAAATCCAATGACAGTATAAAACATTCTTTGAATTAGCATATGAATACACTTGCCCACTAGACTGGATTTTGTATTTACAATGCACGCTTTGGAGAGACGAAAGGTTTTATTTGTAGTAATCAACAAATTGAGCCAATATGATTGTTCTCTAATAACTTAAAAACTAATGTACCAAACCATCCCAAGCCTTCCAAGGAATACTGAAAGTACCTTCGGCGCGATCGAGTTTTCTATACAACATATATTGAAGGCCACAGAAAACAGATCTGCCTTTCGATGGCCTCGGGATAATGCTGTATGAGCCGCGGCCCACGAAACTTTAACCACGGCCCGGTGGTGGCCTGTCTCATAACATTACCAGACACACGATTATGGCTGAATTTATCCTTAGATACAACAAAAACTAGCGAGGATAGCTGGCTGCAATTTGGTATGTTTGATGATTGGAGGGTGGATGATCAACATACCAATTTGCAGCTCTCTAGCCTCAGTAGTTTTTAAGATCTAAGGGCGGACAGGAAAAGTACGAACAGACAGACCAAGCCATCTCAATAGTCTTCTTTACCGAAAACAAAAACCCGCATTACTTTTCTTTTATTTTAATTTTTACAAATGTTTATCGTATGTCTCTCGGAATGCAAATGCCAGAGAAAAGTTTTCGAATTGTAACATTTTAACTTAGGAGAATAGTTCCGTCACTGTTGCTCGTCATATATTCTATAATAATAAAATCTGATAACATTCGTTTTTTCTGTTCTGCATATTTCCTTCTTATTTGCCGTATCCGATATTCACTTTACATTATTTTAAAAGATTTTTTTATGTTGCTATTCCTCTTTATTCTATAATAAAAACTGATAACTTTCGGTCTTCCTATTTTGTGTCTTAATTTCTTATTTTCCGTATTCCATATTTACTTAACATTATTGAAAAAGTGTTTTTTTTTTTAGCCGTCCTTTTCCTCCTTATTCAATTATAAAATCTGGTAACATTCGGTTTAGTGTTTTGTGTCCTTCCTTCTTATTTGTCGTATCCGATATTTACTAGACATCATTCTAAAAGCTTTTTTTTAATATTGTCATTCTTCCTTATTCCATAATAGAATTTGATAACATCAGGTCTTCTTGTTCTGTATCTTTCTTACTTGTCCTATTCGATATTTACTTTCCATCATTGTAAAAGTTTTTTTTTTTTTTTTTTTATTATCTTTTTAGCCGCCCTGTCCCTCCTTATTCAATAATAAAATCTGATTACATAAGGTATTCTCTTTTGTATCCATCCTTTTTATTTGTCGTATTCGATATTTACTTTACACCAGTTTAAAAGTTTTTTTTTATCTTGCTATTCCTCCTTATTTCCATAATAAAATCCTATAACTTTGAGTCTTCTTGTTCTGTATCCATCTTTCTTATTTGTCGTATTCCATATTTAATATACATCATTTTAAAAACTTTTTTTATTTCTTTTTTTCATCCTATCTTCCTCTTAACTCTCCCCCGACACGCTCTTCCTCTTCCTGATGCATCCTGCTCCTAATCCTTATCTTCTTCCTCCACGTCCTCTCTCTTTCCCTCGTCCTCCAGTTCCTACTCCTACTCCTCCATCTCCTCCTCCTCCTCCTCCTCCTCCTGCTGGTGGTGGCGGTGATGCATCACCTCCCCTTACAGGGTCTGGTGTCTCCCTGGTTCCTGCCCATCACAATATTGAGCGCATAATATTATGGGTCTCGGTTGTCCACGGGGAGATGTCCGCCTTGATGTGGGCATGACAGCGCGGAATAGATTTTTGACATTGAAATATTGCGTTACGAAGGCCCAGTCTACCCTTTTTTGTGGACGGTGGCATACATTACATTTACATTTCAAGATTGGTTCGTTCCAGGGCCATTGTATTTTTCAGATGGGGGAGAGAGAGAGAGAGAGAGAGAGAGAGAGAGAAAGAGGGACGAAATGGGCGTGCGGGATACCTACAGGTCCACACGCGCACGCACACACACACACACACACACACGCCCGCATACACGTATGATTCGCACATACAAAACGGACAGGTCCGAAATCTGTGTGTACAGAGACACGGATATTTTTGACGCGAGGTGGTGATTGGAGGTTGAGGGGTTGGTCGGTGTGCGGCCGTGAATCGAGGGTTTCAATAAATGTTTTGTTTCGGAGTTTAAGGAAACGGAAAGAATGGGGCGTCCCCAAAACGAGTTGCGCCATTTCTCTCTGTCTCTCTTCGGTTTCCCCCCAAAACGGAATATAGTAGGTCTGGTGGGCTGTGCATTTCGTGTCCTGATGGTTCTGCCACTTTTTGGGCTCTCCCTTTGACTTGCTGGTTGTGGTGTATGTTCGTGATATGGTTATGAACATTAAATGCAAGCTTGTGTGTATTCACTCGTCACTAGGTGTATTTCACACACACACACACATATACATACACACACACCATACACATGATTATGGTATCGCGGGCTCGTTTCCCGCTACCGAACATCATGATTTCTTTCACATTTCTTCGAAGTTGGATCTCGAGGCTTTGTAGCGACAAGCGTATCCAAAAAAGAACAAAGAATTTGAGAAGTTAAGAGGGTACTGTGGATATTACATTCTCACACACACACACACACACACACACACACACACACACACACACACACATATATATATATATATATATATATATATATATATATATATATATGTATGTGTGTGTGTATGTGTGTGTGTGTGGGTGGGTGATACGTGCGTACGTAACGAGCGATTGGTTTTCGGGAGCACTAAACAGTTTGATTGTAGGTCAAAGGGGGGGGTTCTAGAGTTACACATCGCATGACCACTCTTCGCTTCCTTCCACTGCTCGATATCAGATGAACCCTCTCTTTCCTACTCTCTTAAATACACACACACATATACACTCACACAGGCATACATGTGTGTATGTGATAATACACGTCACCACTAAAAGAAGTAGTTAGTTTAGTCATTTTTTTGTATTTTTTTTATATATATATATAGCATATATATATATATATATATATATATATATATATATATATATATATATAGATAGATAGAGATAGAGAGAGAGAGAGAGAGAGAGAGAGGAGAGAGATAATCATCGAAAGAACTATACATCTTCTTTGATTCACCTGAAAATAACCTGTAAACGAGTTTTATGGCAACTTAGCTGTTCATTTCTGGTGATCATGTTACACACCTGTCAGACGTATTATCAAACATAGCATTAATATGTCTCGACATTATATTCGAAACCAGCGAATAATTATTTTCATGTGCACGTTACTTTTTTTTTATTTATTAACAGCAATTTTTTAAAAGTCATTTTGTATACTCTATTCGATAAGTACAGACGTCTCTCTCAAAATAAAATTTAGATGTTTGTTAATGAAGGTTGGTGGGAATCATAAGAATTTTAGGAGGAAAAACTTGGAATGTGCTATTACCAAACGTTAATCCATTATCAAAAACAAAATATTTAAATTGATAGTGCGAATCATAATGGTATCTATCTGTCTATCTATCTATATATACATACACATACAATCACACACACACACACACACACACACACACACACACACACACACACACACACACACATATATATATATATATATATATATATATATATATATATATATATATATATATATTATATATATATGTAGAATCTACTAGTCACTTTTTTACCAGATACATATCCAACCGTAATGGCCACAATGCCCTCCTAAATTCTTGAATTCTTCGCTCTTTTTTTGGATACGCTTGTCACTGCAAAGCCTGAAGATCCAAGTCCAAAGAAAATTTTGAAGAAATTGTGATGTCCGGTACCGGGAAACGAACTCAGGTCCCATAATCACGAAGAGGTCACTTGAGGAGCTTATAGTACTACAGGTGACTGAACCTCTTGGGGGAAGAATCCCCTATAAATCAGAACTGCAGAATTGCTGTCGTGGTTCTAGGATAAGGTTGAATCTCGACATAACAGCCAGGGATGTTCCCGTGTTTTGAGAAAAATATGCAAAGAAACCAAAGGCAGAAATATCGCCTATTGAAGCTGTTTGGACGCGAGTTCCGCAGTGTTGTTAGACATTTTGATATAACCATGAAACATTGCTGGTAACTATACTCTGTTTTTTTCCATCTGTCCATCGGCCTGTGGTGGTCGCGCATGGTAACACTGAGTCCCGGGCTTTAAATAGTTGTCCTATGTGTAATTTAAGGTAAATAAAAGGATATCTTGGTGTACATTTGCAACTGAAAAGTGTTTTAATAAGTTACTGTATGCGAATTACACCGTTAATATTCGAAATAGGATGTTATTTAAAGCCCGGGACGCAGTGTTACCATGCGCAAACACCACAGGCGGATGGATAGATGGAAAAAAAACAGAGTATAGTCACACCTTTTGGACTAAAACGAATGGAAAAATACGTAAACTGATTGTTCATCCAGATCTCATCATTCTTAAGTGTGGCCTCGCGAAAGGAAGGCCACAGCAACGATCACCTGACGTTTGGTGTCAAAGCCTGGATGACTAAACACAGAGCTTTGAGAGAGAGAGAGAGAGAGAGAAGAGAGAGAGAGAGAGAGAGAGAGAGAGAGCTTCATCCATCTCACCTCTCGGCTAGGTGACTGGTAATAAACTGACATTCATGGGTGAGAAATATTTCTGATATACTAAATTATGTGGAAAATTCATGAAAGTATTCTATAATTTCCATGATAAAGACTGGAAGTATTTATATATTTAAAATACGGACAGAGCTTGGAAATTAGGCTCTTATCTTACATAATGCCTGGAGCTAATGGAACTCACAACAAAGCTTAACGGTCAGGTGAAGACGGCAGAGGTCTTGAACGAGGGTCAAAAGACTTAAGTTTATGTAGCAAAGTATTCGAAAGTTCAGTAACGAAGAGAATATCATAAATAATACAGAATACAAATTCTTTTCCTTACCTAATTTCTAGTTCTGGAGTTCCTTATCTGCATTGTTAAAATTTTTTTTTACATAATAAAGGATCACCCAATTAACATGTAAAAATCATAAATAAAAATGAAAGGAGGATATCTTGAAAATATAAACCGATATTGAAGAAAATGGAAGGCATCTTTATAGTCATCTGTAAAAAAAGGAAATACTATAATGAAAACATCTTCAAACATAGATTCACATTATCAGATATAATCTTTACGTTCATCTGTAAAAAGGAAAACACCATAATGAAAAATCTTCAAACATATATTCACGTTATCAGATTTAATCTTTATATTCATCTGTGAGAAAAGAAAATACTATAATAAAAAACATCTTCAAACATAGATTCACGTTATCAGATATAATCTTTATGTTCATCTGTAAAAAGGAAAATTCCATAGTAAAAAAATCTTTAAACATATATTCACGTTATCAGATGTAATCTTTATATTCTTCTGTAAAAAGGAAAATACTAAAATAAAAAGCATCTTTAAACATATTCACGTAATCAGATATAATCTTTATATAGATCTGTAAAAAGGGAAAATACTATAATAAAAAAAACATCTTTAAAATTATATTCACGTTATCGGATATAATCTTTACATTCATATGTGAAAAGGAAAATACTATAATAAAAAATCTTCTTCAAAAATGTATTCACGTTATCAGGAAAATATACTATAATAAAAAAATCTTCTTCAAACATATATTCACTTTATCATATATATATCTGCGTCTATAAAAGATTTATCCGCTCAAATACAAAAATGCCACTGGAATTCAGATATACAAAATACTGCTAAATTTCACTGCCGGTATAGCTTGGGGTACCTAAATGCTTCGGCCATTTTCGAATCCATATTTCAAACGTATTATCGCGAGGGGTAATCAAATAACATTTGTTTAAATGTAATTAGTGCCCTTAATTGCCATCAATAAGCCGTCAGAATCTGACAATGGCTACAAAGTTGTTGATGGGTGATTAAACGTTTTAAACGTTTCCGCCCGCAGAGAGAGAGAGAGAGAGAGAGAGAGAGAGAGAGAGAGAGAGAGAGAGATCCATCATGTGGAGCCATCATATGGTTCTTTTACGATGATAGCATTCGCTGATTTTGTCCCTGTTCTCTCTCTCTCTCTCTCTCTCTCTCTCTTTCTCTCTATTTGTACAAGGCGTAAGATGTACATAGTAAAACGTGCAAAATTAATCTATTAGGAACTTAATGGTCTGCGCTGATATTAATTGTTATTAAATCTGGAAACGTATAGAGACGCACAAACACGCTCTCATAAGCACAACATTTAACAAACACACGTACGCAACCACCCACCCACCCACACACACATACACACACACATACATACACATATAACTACATATATAGCGTTAAAAACAAAGGCCGTGTTTATATATATATATATATATATATATATATATATATATATTATATATATATATATATATATATATTGTGTGTGTGTGTGTGTGTATATACATACATCATATATATATATATATATATATATGTGTGTGTGTGTGTGTGTATATATATATATATTATAGATATGTGTGTGTGTGTGTGTGTGTGTGGGTGTGTGTGTGTGTGTGTGTGTTAACAAAAGGCTGTTGACTCGACTTGGCCATCCAGAAGAGCCAGCAACTTCTTTGAATATTGAAGAGTTGTGGACCCCTTGGTAAAATGAAATGCCCACCATATGCGGGGGTGAACCTCCACCCATAGGACGCAGTAATAATAGCTTTGGTATTGTATGAAGACTATGGGGATGTATGAGAATGCATATATTAAAAAGGCCAAAAGAATGTGGGAGTAATAAAGCAGAACAAGTTTTGATTGTAACTGGATATAGTCTAGGAATGTAGAGTGAGACAGAAAGAGAAAGCTTTTTGAAAGTCAATCTCAGCCTGGCTGGGATTTAGAAGAAAAGGGAGTTCGGAGGGATGATATGAATGCAAAGGTATGAGTATATTACAACAAAGTTGTGGGACTTTGATCTAGGAGGGATTTGAATATTAGGAATATACGATTTCAGTAAAAGAACCTTCATGAATATTCTTGGGAGAGACAAAATGTTGAGGGAATGAATCCGTTAGACTAAGCTTATGTAGGAAGTGCTATGGCTGGACGTATAACTGATCATTGCGTGGTTGAATAAAAACTGATGATTGAAGGTAGTTTTGGTTTTTAAAGAAGGTTCCAGAAAATGGTTATATAAATGTTGATAAAATCAGAGGATATGATCACTTGGTCGTTCGTAAGTCTTGCAAGCATAGGATGATATGAAAAAAATAGCTCATGAAAGGGAAACGTAATGCAAGGTTAAATGTGCTATAAGTGAAATAGTGATAAACCACAATTGACATTACTCTTACTAATACTTAACTTTCTAAATTACTCCCTACCGTGGTTAGCTCGCTAGCTGCCCTCACTCTTCTGTCACCCATCTTACCTGTCAGTTAAAGAAAAAAAAAAAAAAACCAGTTGCATGTAAAAGGACAAACATAAAATGGTCAATAGGTATACAATTAGATAAATACGGTGGTCATACACGCAAAAAAAAAAAAAGAGTGGGCTTCAAAGTAATGAGAATCTACTAGCGAATTTGGTCAATTACTTTCATGAAAAAATGAAATTTAATCAAGTGAAGGAAGTGCAAAGAAAAACGTTACAATGAGATGGGTCTCAGGATGATGAATGCAAATGGGAAGATGATGTCTAGTGACAATGTTATCTGCGTTGATGCAATGAGTATCTAGAACACTTGCAGAACGCAGAACACAGAAAAAGGTGCTTAAGGAAGGGATTATTGATGATGTAACGAAGTAGTCAAAAGATTAACGAACAGAACAGAGCCACCAGCACTTGATAAGATATGGGTGGGCTGGTACAGTGTGGTCACGTCAGTATAACCAATTAGCAGAGCCTATATCTCAGTTATGCCTATTTAAAAAAGAGGTTCATATTAATAGGTGAGAGAAGGAATTCTTCACTTGCCTAAGGGGAAGGTGACACAAGTGAATTTTATGATTATAGAGGTATAACATGCAGAATACATGAGAATATGTATGGTATATTGATTATGCATGTAAAAATGCAAATAGAACCCGGAAGAGCATTAAGAAATCAGAAAAAAAATAGGAGTCTGTAAGGTATAAGTGTTCATTAGAAAGCAGTTCGAAAAGTTTAGGAATTGCTGATGAACTTTCATAAGAACTTTATGTATGCAGAGAAATATTATGAGGGAACTGGCAAGGATATAAAGATTTTTATTGTGCGGAATATGATAAAAAGGGCAGTGAATCATTTGGTGCAAAATTTGGTGTTAGGCAAAGTGCGTATATATTGTCTCCATTGTTTTTTATTTTTTTCTGGATGGACTGAAGAGAGCTGCTATAAAGGAGGGACTATTTAAAGTCATTTTTATGGCCATAAAAAAACTGAATGGTGTCTGGAGGGAAGTCTTGTCTGTAGGTGATTAAGATGGGGTTGATTTAAGAGTATGAATGATTTTAAAGGGAGGTAGTTAGAAATAGACATTACCAAGAGTAACGTCATTCGAGATAATGAAATTCAAACAATAAGCAACAATGGTAGCATTCCTTTCTTTCTGTGTTTAAATCTTCAGGTAAAACCCTTAAGCACAGAGTCAACAGACTATCAACCAGAAGCACGATTATGGCTAACTTTAACCTTAAATAATATAAAAACTACTGAGGCTAGAGGGCTGCAATTTGATGTGTTTGATGATTGGAAGGAGAATCATCAACATGCCAATTTGCAGCAATGTAGCCTCAGTCTTTTTAAGGATCTGAGGAGGACAGGAAAAGTGCGGACGGAGTTCCTTTACAGAGGACTAAAAATACTAGCTAGATGAAGGAAGAATTGCAAAGACATGGCTAAAGTGATCCAAAATATTTCCTCTGATTTTCGTTTTGGGGTGACAGTTTTTTTTTTTTTTTTGTTAGTCGCAATCACAGCTGAACGCAGCAATTCAAACCTTGTTGTGGAACGCATACTGGATACAGTAACAACAATAATGAGAATAACCTAGAGCTTTCCCTTTTACATTGAATCTTAATATACGATTAAAAATACAATCAATCAAGATTCAGTATACAAGAAAAGGTTGCTTAATGGTTTTCACCAACAACAACAACAACAATATTAATCAAGGAATAGTCTGCTTTCACAACCCTGCTTCAACTTAAGGGCAGGTCTGGAACCTAGACACTAAACCTAATTTATTTTTTACGAAAAGTTATAATTATTTATAACAGGAATATGGATCGGTTTCAGCAATGCTTCTGAATTACTGAGCGATCATTACAGTAAAAAATTAAAATCATAAGTGGTGTCCTTTTGCCTTTATTTTTGACAACACCTATACCTCCAACGGTAATAGTTTTATTATTATTGGATAAACAAATACACAGTTATATACGGTAAATACATGGACCCATACATAATTGTCCATTTATTTCTACATTTCAAGGATCATGGTATTATTATTATTATTATTGTGCTATAAAAATCGACAATCATATAGTAGAGTATATTACTATGTAAAACAAACTATAGATAATTGTGGATTTTTATGACGCAGATCGTTCTTCACGAGATTGTGAATTTCCTAACATTATTATTTTCATTATGAGCTAACTGTCCATGTTATCTGTTGTTTTTGAGAAATTAAAGTAATTCATGCCAAGGATATTGAACAATATCATCAGTGCTTTAAAGTAATACCATTATCCTGAGAAACCCATAATAGTAATGTATTAAAAGCATAGTTAGTTTTTTTCTTTAGTCTTTTGAAAACCGCTACATTTCCAACGGTAATACTATTATTATTATCATCGCTACTGTTACTAGCATCAGTAATATTAGCTGGCCATCCATGTCAAATCATACCACATTTCAAAAACCATTTGATACCACTGTCAGGCAGAGTGTTATCGTATCCACAATTCGGCAAAGAGATTACCATAAACAACAGGTTGCTGCTCTGAGGGATGACAAAAGGGCGAGAAAGCGGAACGTTGCAGATATTACTTGATACAGATGATGACGTTTGAGAGAGAGAGAGAGAGAGAGAGAGAGAGAGAGAGAGCTGGCTTGGCTGGATGTGTCCGTGTCTGTGTCCATGTGTATGTGTGTGTGTGTGTGTGTGTGCCGTTGGTTAAGGGGGTATTATTCTGGGATGGGAAGGGGGGGGGAGAGGGGACACAGTTGACATTCACTGACGCTGATTGCTGATTGGACGGCTCCCTCGAGTGTCCCCTTGATTGGGGTGTTGCCATATTGGCATTTAGGAATCCAGTTCGTCTGATACCCGTTTGGACGATTTTTCGTCTTCAAAGGGGGCCGCTAGAAGTGAATTTACGTTCCCTAAGAAAACGTGGAAGGTGGAATTTAAATAGTTCGCTGAATATCGAAGTAAAATCCCGAATCTAAATTCGCGACATGATACTCACGGTTCTATAGCTACATTGACGCCTAGCTTGGCTCTGATTGGCTCCACTTAACTAGATTACGTCACTCACCGGACGCTATTGGTTCTGGGGGGGGTGGGGGGTAGGGGAAACAGGACCAGGATATAGGGAGGGAGAGAGAGAGGGAGAGAACGAGGAAAACGGAACAGAACGACTTTTTTTTTTTTTGTCCACTTTTTTTTTTTTTTTAATTTGGTCTAACGCCAATGAAATTACTATTTGCAGTTATTATCCATTTGTATTGCTGATGAAGTTAGTATAACACGATACGGGGGCCCCTCTTTAGATCGATAATGGCTTTGCAATGAGCTCTCTCGTGTGCGATGACCGTTCCCTCGTCTCTCTCGCTCTCATTCTCTCTTTCTTTCTCTCTCTCTCTCTCTCTCTCTCTCTCTCTCTCTGATTCTCGTAAAGCCTTATGTATTATATGTATGTGTACTGTAAATACACACGTGCGCTTGTACATAAAGAGAATGTATCTTGTTGTATGAATGCATACTCAGATGAATAAATGAAATTGCAGATTGACAGACAGTTCACACACACATGCACACACACACACACACACAGTATAAACGTACGTGCGCACGTGCGTGTTATATATATATATATTATATATATATATATATATATATATTATATATATATAAATATATATATTATATATAGATATCATTATATATATACTATATATAGATATATATTAAGTATATATATATATATAATAGATATATATATATATATATATATATCTATATATATATATTTATATATTATTAATAAATTACACTATATATATATATGCTATAAATTATACGATTTTCCCCTTTGAGAAAGAAAATTTATAAGGTGCTACTACTCCGTTTCTCAGCGTGTCCTTTATGCAACCCACCCCAGTCAACTCACCATCAGGTACATTTTGTTGCGGTTTTGGGAAGGAATGTTGGAACCACTGAGCATATTTCTTGCACGGATTTGCCATCTTCTTCTTAGATCATTGTAATTACATTATTTGAAAAATTGCATAGTTATTCATCATTCTACTATACAATTTATCCACGTTTACTCGTTAAAATGTTTTGGGTGACAAGATATAAAATTGGTATTAATGATGCACTGAATTCTTTATTTTTATATTTTACTTTATTTTAATTCTTTATTTTTATATTTTACTTTATTTTAATTCTTTATTTTTAGATTTTACTTTATTTTAATTCTTTATTTTTATATTTTACTTTATTTTAATTATTTATTTTTATATTTTACTATATTTTAATTTTTTTCTAAATTAAGGTGATGTATAATTTTTTCTGAACTGATGCAAAAAGGAATCTTGTCGATCTTACCTAAATGGCCTATATTCAGTTTGCAGTCCCATTGCCCATGGTGATTACATTCTTAATCTTCATTTCATGAGCCTTTTATCAGTCTACATCCTTAATTTTTTTCTTATATTGCCCGTTACTGCTGCAGATTGGGGTCTGCGGTGGGAGGATGAAACCAACATTCATTGGAAGCTTGAATTTCAAGTTAGTGGCCCAGTGGGTTTGTCCCATGTGAATAGGATAAATGAAAACTGAAACTGATAAATGAAATTGATTTCTCCGTCCAAAGTGAGGGCCAATTGTCACATTAAGCTACAAAGTTCTGCAAATAGTAATGCTTTCACTTGATCTACAACACCTCCGGACCGTGGGCGGAAGTCAGTCGGTAACTATACTTTATATTTTTACAGTTTTCTCTCATATTCGATCTATAGGAATCATTATCGTGATTTGATGACTAAGCAAATCCCGCTGAGTGCTGTGAACGCACCTTTTCCTTTCTTTCTTTCTTTTTCTCTTTAGATATTTTAGGATTACTCTGGGTATTTCGACAGCGTGATCATATACAGGAAACGATACAGAACGTCTGAGCAAAATAAAAAATAAATTAATTATGTATTGCGGTTTATGACGCAAGTATAACATAAAATGGCATTGTTCGCAAAAAAAAAAAAAAAAAAAAAAAAGTAACTACTGTAATAAAAGGTTGACGTTTCGAAAGGTAAGTATATCTTAGTTTAACCAGACCACTGAACTGATTAACAGCTCTCCTAGGGCTGGGCTGGCACGCAGGATTAGATATTTTTACGTGGCTAGGAACTAATTGGTTACCTAGCAACGGGACCAACAGATTATTGTAGGATCCGAACCACATTATATCGAGAAGTTAATTTCTAATCACCATAAGCGAATTCCTCTGATGTTTCGTAGAAATAGGAAAGCAGTGTTCAATAGCCTAAATCACAAGTCAAGAGTAACGTGAATTAAAATAACGGCTGATGTCCACGATGTTTAAATTGCCAGTTTTGTTGACGAAGATTTTCGAAATCTTTAGAAAAAGTCCGAGAAAATAGTTCAGAAGACTATTACAATGGAAAAATATCTCAGATCATTAGCATACCACATTATTAGACCTGGCTCGAGTAGCATTACCTACCTTAGCCTCTAGTTCCTTGCTGGACAAGTGGTTTACGTGTTCATCTACAATTCGGTAGTCGCGAGTTCGATTCCCAGCTCTGCCAACGTTGAATCAGAGGAATTTGTTTCTGGTGATTAGAAATTCATTTCTCAATATAATGTGGTTAGGATCCCACAATAAGCTGTAGGTCCCGTCGCTAGGTAACCAATTGGTTCCTAGCCACGTAAAACATACTTGATCCTTCAGGATTAGATAAACGAATGGAAGGTTGACAAACTGGAAGGTTGGAAACACAAGAAAATGGAAAATGGCATATGGAATGGTTGAAAATGAGAACATTGGCAAATGGAAAGGTAATGAAAACAACGAATAGACAAGGTTGGAAAAAATAACACATGCAAAAAAATAAATAAATAAATACATGAAATAAATAAAGAAACAAATAAATAAATAAAACAAAACAAACAAATAAAACGAGAGCGTTTACAAAAATGCAATTGTAAAAATAGCAACAGTCAAGGTTGAAACAGTAACATGGAAAAGTTGGAAAATGCGCCCTTTTGCTTATTATGCCCAAGAAGTATAAAGCATTCCTTCTGGTGGCCATTGAATGGTGGGTAGAATACTGCACCTTATTTCATGGGGATTGTTCACTACCATTTCAAACTGAACTTTCCTCTTCCTATTTAGCAGGAAGGACATTTAAGCATAATTTGGTCTCTTAAGCAAGTGTAGACTAATTATCTTCGATAATTAAGATATACTTAACGCCGAAAATGACTGCTCGGTATGAATTTAAAGTTTCTTTCTTGATCTGCGCATAATGGCAACTGTGGATCAAGGGGATCTTGTATTTGCCTGTGAATCTACTTAGTAAGATCTCGTGGGTAAGATCACGTGACCTGATCAAAGAAATCTTTCAATGGTAAAATGTCGAATTCTTAGAAGTAATCGATTTACTACCAAGCACTTACTGCTACACCACTATGCCCATAATTGCACACACATACACAAACACATACACACACATACACACACACACACACACACACATATATATATATATATATATATATATATATATATATATTATATATATAGATATCTATATATATATATATATAAATATATATAGAGAGTATATAAATATATATATATATATATATCTATATATATATATATATACTAATATAAAAATATTATATATGTTTATATATACTATATATATATATATATATATATATATATATATATATATATATATTATATGAATTTTAACGAATAAATTATATTTATGAACTGCAAATTACTTTCCTCGGCATAATGATCACACTTAAATCCAAGATAATATTATTTTCTATCTTCTAAAAAAACTAAGACTAGATAGATTTCAAACATGCCCAAACAAAAGCCTGCAATTATTAAATGCTTTGCATTACATAATGCAGAGTTATATAACGTCCCCATCAACTTGTCAAGTAATTAAGATGAACCATGCTTCAGCTTTTGTACATGAGACTTGAGGTTCAGAGTTCTATAAACAAAAGAAAAAGTCAAGAGAAAGAGCAGCAGTGTCTCTTGTTACTGACTTCTAAAGCCCACACAATGCCTCAGTGTTTGTTTATCTTTGCATAAGACGCCTCACATGAAAGTGTACACAGCGAGTGCCTGCTAAAATTAAATTTTCGTGATCGTCCATTTTTTTTTCTTATGTTTTATCAGTGCAGATGAGGTGGTGTGGATTATTATTATTATTATCATTATATTCTTATTAATGTTTTTTGGTCTATCACAGTCATCCTATTCGACTGGGTGTTTTATTTTACTTTATTTTATTTTATTTTATTTTTTATAGTGTGGGGTTCCGAGTTGCATCCTGCCTCCTTAGGGGTCCACCACTTTTCTCACTCCGTGTGCTGTTTCTAGGAGCACAATCTTCTGCATGAGTCCTGGAGCTACTTCTACTTTTATTATTATTATTATTATTATTATTATTATTATTATTATTATTATTATTATTATTATTATTATTATTATTATTATTATTATTATTATCAAAATTGATTGTTGCATCAGCTGCGTTAATTATATAGGTGTTCTTCTATATTATTTAAATTATAGTTTTCTCATTGAGAAAACAATAATTAGAAAAATGAACGTTTATAAAATTAACGCAGTTGAGGCAGCAATTACTTTTAATAAAACATGGTTAAAAGAAGGTTTACTTCCAGCATATTATTACTATTAGTTATTGAATATAATGCAAAATTTACATAATTGATCTTATACAGAATTCTCTCAATTCTTTCAATGGCTTGTTTCTCTGGCCTGGCACACTGCCGTTTCTAAGCAGCTGTCCGATGCTTAGAAATACCAATGTGCCAGTGAAGCAAGTTATTAGAAGACTTGAGAGAATTTTTTATAAGATCAATTCTGTAAATTCTGCCATTATATTCAATAAGATATGTTTGAAAGAAGGTCTGTTTCCAGCATATTATTATTATCATATTATTGGGTAGAAATCTCAATTACGAGGGCACAAGTAATGTTCTCTTAGGTCCATAATAATATACAGCTACTATCACTCTATCATTGTGGACCTTATAGAACTTTATTATTATTATTATTATTATTATTATTATTATTATTATTATTATTATTATTATTATTATTATTATTATTATTATTATTATTATTATTATTATTCAACTCACGTGGAACAGCCTAAATGGATGTTATTTCACAAAGCAGTATTACAGAACGCAATGACTATACTATTGAAGAGAGAAAATAAGAAGGAATTAGAAAAAAATAACTAATAGAAAACCAACGATGCAAATCAATAAAGCAAATGCATTGTTGCACTTCGTTTTAAAGTGGCATTGCAACTCCTTTTAAACTAAATAATAACGAATTTCGTCTTTTAATGTTGGATAAACTTCTGGAATATTTTCGATATTTCATTTCATGTCTTTTCTTCCGTTACAAGGACATACAAAAATTCGTTGAAGACAGACATTACGTAGATTGTTGTAAATGATTTCCTAAATTTATTAGTGATAACATTTTTCAATGGTCAGGATATTAGCGAACTTAAGTGTATTTCATTCTTACTATTACTACTAACACTATACTACCACCACCATTGCTAATATTGTTTAGATTTTCATAGTGTTCTTTCTGTAGATAATACTACTGATAATATAATTATTCCACTATTGAAGGAAGATTTTTTTTGTGATACTAAAGTTACGATTATGAAGATGAACGAATAGAAAATAGTTATACACTAATGGAGAGAGAGAGAGAGAGAGAGAGAGAGAGAGAGAGAGAGAGAGAGAGAGAGGGAGGATAATGGTAACGTTCTTTGCCTAAAGTGTTGATGAATGCAAACTATAAACTTGGAGATGGCATATTTGAGTAGAAATGCTCTATCGAATAAATAAAAAAATAACCCTTCTTGATAATAGAGACAACTGTAAAAACTTCTATAATAATATTCTAATATTAGATGATAATATTTAACAATATTCTAATATATTAACAATGATTTTTCTAGTTTTTTATGAAAGTTATCCTGTTAAAAGGAAGTGTTGTTTTTTGTCGAAAAACTAAAAAAACCCAGCTCAATCATATATCTAAATACATTTTTTAACAGATACCAAACAGTAACGAGTACATTATAATGTGTTTTATTTGATATATTTAAAGAAAACTATTACTATACGCAAGAAATTACCTACTTGAAATTCAAGTTATAGATAGAGTGTAAACACATGACAGGGAAGCGTATCATTTATAAAAATGCGAGTAAAACAGATTGGAGAGAGAGAGAGAGAGAGAGAGAGAGAGAGAGAGAGTCCTAAACAAATGTAAGTATAAGCAAAGAGAGAGAGAGAGAGAGAGAGAGAGAGAGAGAGAGAGAGAGAGAGAGAGAGTTATAAATAAATGTATAAGCAAAAAGAGAGTGGTGATAAAAGAAAGGATAGAGAGAGAGAGAAAGAGAAAGAGAGAGAGAGAGAGCGAGAGAGAGAGAGCGTTATAAAAAAATTTTAAAGAGAAAGAGAAAGAGAGAGTCAATGCTTAACAAATGTATAAGCAAAGAGAGAGAGAGAAAAAGAGAGAGAGAGTCAATGCTTAACAAATGTATAAGCAAAGAGAGAGAGAGAAAAAGAGAGAGAGAGTCAATGCTTAACAAATGTATAAGCAAAGAGAGAGTGGCAGTAAAAGAGAGAGAGAGAGAGAGAGAGAGAGAGAGAGAGAGCTCACGTACTAGCGTACTTAATTGTCAACCGAGACTCGTCGCACACCAATCTCTCTCTCCCTAACTTCTCTGAGAAGCCATTTGAGTTGTATAATTTGCAAATGGCGTCTTTGTACTGTTGAAAGGAAGCGGGAGAGAGGGTGAAGGAGAGAGAGAGGGAGGGAGGGAGAGTGGGAGGGAAGGTAGGAGGGAGGGAGGGAGGAGGGAGCAACGTGTGAAGGGAGTTGCGTTGAGGTGTTAGGAAAAGGGAAAGGCTTTGCGGGGGGTCTGAGAGGGGTCTCTCTCTCTCTCTCTCTCTCTCTCTCTAATTCAAAATGAGAAAAGAAAGAGACATTGTTACTCTCGGATTGAATCCTTCTCATCCTGGGGTAGGCCAGGGGGGGGGGGGTGGTGTGTAGAAGTTGGGGGGTTGGGTTAGGCTAGGTTAGGCTAAGGAAGATGTTGGGGGGGGGGGGGGGGGGTCACCAGTAGGGAGAACAAGGGAAAGAGGGAGTTTTTCCCTTCCCCCTCTCTCTCCTCCCCCTCTCGCTCTTTTTCTTCATTTTACCTTTCTTTCTTCCCCAGTTATCACTCGCTCATTCAAATACTTTTCCGTCCGCCTCAATTATGGTGTACATGGTGTCTGGAGGGAGCTATAGAGTTTTTTTTTTCAGGAAGAAAAAAACTGCCCTGTACGTACTTTTATATCATTCAATCGGATATAAATACTTCATTTACCTTTAAATAGGTCATAGGAAACGGTTCATGGTTAGTGCGTATTTTGAAGCATTTTATATATCTACATACACACACATATATAATGAGAATGTGTATGTATTGATAGTCCCACTATCCTGTCCAGTTTTGAATATCCCAATACCTTTGCACAGGCTTTCCACAAAAAGTCTTGAATCCAAAAGAGGAAGCGAATGAAGAAATTCTCCTTCACAACTGTGATTCAAACCTACACCGCCCGCCTTAAAAGATAAAAGGCACTGATAACTCACTGAGGTACCACGAAGACGAAAGATAGGAACTTACATGCTTTCTTACCTACTCTCTATACATTGAATTAGGGTGTGATTTTACTAGAGCTAGATTAAATCCATTCTTCTTAGAGAAATGTTCAATAAAGATATTTTTTGTATTATCTCCCTGTTAGGATGAAATGTATAGAATTTACTGATCACAATAACTAGATTGATGCATTGGAATGTCTTGTTTAATTCTCAACTTACCAAGCAGTTCTCTGCAGGTTACACTTATCACTTCAGTTCTTGATTGTGAAAATATTAGGAAAAGAGTAGAATGAGAATTTAAGAAGCCATTCTGGCTATTGAGGTACATAAATCCAGTGATGATTCATCAGAATCACACACACACACACACACATATACATTTGTATATATATACATGTATACATAAATTTATATTTTCCTATATATATACATATATATATAAATATATATATATATTTATATATATTCATCCATAATTATATATGTGTAAATATATGTACATACACATTTATATTTATGTATATATATTTATGTGTGTATGTACATAGTGTGTGTGTGTGTTTCTGAAGAATAATTACATTCAGCAGATTTATGTACCACAATATATATCTATATATATATATATATATAATATATATATATATATATTATATATATATACATATATATATATGTGTGTATGTATGTATGTATGTATGTATGTAGTATACAACAGTATACACTGTACTATGCACACGAGCATCCTACGCAAAAGAAAGATAAAAATAATTTCCCCTTCAGAAGCAAAACAAGTCATGAAACAAAAATCAGATTAACCATTCACTCAGCCAAAGTACACCTCGTAAGCGCCGCTTTGTTGGCCATAGACAGCAAAGCAGCTCCGTTATTGCTGTGCAAATGCGGACCACCACCGATTCCAACCCCCCACCACCACCCCCAGCACCCCCCACCCCACGTGGGGCGACAGATATCGCTTGACTCTCCATAATTCGAAATCCAAACCTTGGGAGCTTTCCCCTCTGTTCACGGATTCCCCGCCCCCCCCCCCCAACTCCGAAATCAAAACAGTTTTTCTCTCTGTTTATCCCAGTTCCAATCCTACGAGAAGGAAGTGTCATTCCGCTTAATGAGAGAGATGAGAGAGAGAGAGAGAGAGAGAGAGAGAGAGAGCGAGAGAGAGAGAGAGAGTTAGGTAAAGAACATATGGTGTGAAAATTGTTAAGTCATTTCCATTTGATAAAGGGGGATGAATGGCTCGTAGTGAGAGAGAGAGAGAGAGAGAGAGAGAGAGAGAGAGAGAGAGAGAGAGAGAGAGAGAGGATGTTTCGAGTGAAAGGGTTTCATTAAAGTCAAAGGGGGGAGGGGGGCTGAGGGGGGGGGGGTGGGGGGGGCGGCGGCGGAGGGGCGTGCGTATGGCAAATCGAGGTACGAGTTGCCACGTACCAATATATAAAAATGCCGCGTCGCTGGGTAATGATCACATTGATATTCGGTGATAATTCTACCTATCGTCCGGGTCACATAAGTCTTCTTAGTCATAGTTAATTCGACTTATCTCTCTCTCTCTCTCTCTCTCTCTCTCCCTCCCCTCTCTTTTTCTTTCTCTCTCTCTCTCTCTCTGCGGGAAGAGGTGGCGTAATTTGGCGTGTTTAGCAGATTCGCAATACGATGAGGTAGCAGGAAGGGAACTGGCATTTCTCATCTATGAAATCAGCAACAGTCCTAACCAAAAAGATACAAAAGCATTCATAGATATATTAGAAGGATATAATCCTTCAAACTGGAACAAATCTAATGAAACATCTTGAAAATAATTGAAGAAGTTCCAAATAAAATCCAAGTGGTCAAGAGACTCATAAAGAAAATATACATAAACCAACATATTCCGACAAAGAAAATGAATAAGGTGAATCTTGTGAATATCCTATTGATGCATTAGGAAAAAAAGAATGCCAAAAGCATGCAAACTGTGTAAGGTTTGTATAGCATAGTCAATCCACAAAACCTAATCAGAAATGTGCTGCATGCAACATTCCGACCCATCCACAGTGTGCTGAGGTAATACAAGATTTGAGAAAAGATACAAGAATTTTTTGTTCACATGTCTATCATGGATAGACAATGTTATTAAATCAAGATTGAATGTACAAATAGTTGAGGATGAAGAAGCGGAAGAGAAGGAAGAAGAAGAAAAAGAGAAGAGGAAAACGGAAGAAAAAGAAGAAGAGGAAGACGAAGCGAAGTAAACAAAAATGAAATGACAGAAAAAAAATAAGGAAAAACAAAGAACAAGATAAAAGTATGGATGCAGAGATACTCATTGATACTACATATGAGGCAATAAATCATCATAACCTACGAAGAAATAAAATTACGATATGACCAACAGCAAAAAGCAATCCCGAAGAGGCTCTACCCAGATCTATACTGACGGGAAAGAGGAAAAAATAGACAAGAAAGACAAAATCTGCAACCTTTTGAAAAGAGGGAATTGCAGATTTGGAGAAAGATGTTACTACAAACATCCTAAGATATGTCAAAACTATGAAATATATGGTAAATGTCATACTTAGATGGATATGGGGGATGATTGCAGAGATCTGCATCCAAAAATATGTAAAACCTAAAAGAAGGAAAAGGATGTAAGTTCGACAAAAAATGCAAATATAATCACCCTGTAGCCATGAATCATAATCAAATAAATAACCAACCAAGTAATAAAATCCAAAATAAGAAAGAAACAAATAAAGAGAGAAATCAAGAATATCAGGTAAAAGAGAAAAGCAAACCACCAATGAGATATGCAGAGGTGTCAGCAAAAATTTCAAAGCATCAGCTCCGAAATTCTACTCAAGAGATAATAACTGTATTTATTATGCAAGAGGATATTGCAGAAACGGAGAAATTGCGATTCAGACACAAATGAATAATTATGATGAAGGAAGATCAAATATTATGGAAAAGTTGGATTTTTTAATGTCAGAAATTTTCTGGAAATGAAAAAAAGAACAACATACCAGAACAAGGAAAGAGACATGGGAAAATCCTTATTACTACCAGTTTAAAATGAAGGAGAAAACACGCAAACCATCATAGTGATGAATGCGCAGGGTTTAGTTACGAGTAACTCAAAAAGAAAAATAGAGTACTTAGAAGAACTAACCCAAAATGAAAAGAAAATAGATATAATGAATATAAGTGAAACCTGGTATTCCCAAGAGACTGGGAATGAGATCAAATAAAAGGGTTCCAAACTTATAGATCAGATAGAAAAAATAGGAATCAAGGGGGAACCGCAATATATGGGAAAGACAAAAAACAAGGAAAAAAATATATGAGAAATATAGTAACTCAGAATGTGAACTAATAGCGGTAGAATTTGAATCTGAAAAATTGATGAACATAGTAATATATAGACCTCCTAATACTAAAGAGTTTGACTTAATAATTGAAAATTGGATGATATATGTAGAAATCACAAGGACTGGACTATTCTCCTATCTGGTGACTTCAACTTTCCTTTCGTAGAATGGAAAGAACGAATAGGAGATTGTGGTTGTACTTATACATATAAAAAAGAGAGTAATAGTAGTGCAGAAGATAAGAGGCAATTTGAAAAGCTATTAGATATGCTACTAGAATACAACATTCAACAAATAAATCACCTGCCAACAAGAAAGGAAAAATACTTTAGACCTAGTATTTGTGAACGAGATGAATTATGTTAAAGAAATAATAGTTTTATAATGCGAGTATTTCAGACCATAATGTCATAGAATTAACAGTTCATTCCAAGCAAGTGAAAATAGAGATAAGCAAGAAATGAAAAAGTGGGAAGGATATGGAAAATACAACTTCTACAGTAAAAATATAAAAATGGTGGGTCAGAAATTAATGAAGAATTAAACAAAGATTGGGATAACATTTTCGTAAGTGATGACATAAGGGTAAATACGGAGATATTATATAAAATATTGGAGAAAAATAGTGGAAAAATATATACCGAAGAAGAAAAGTAAAACATCATTCATGCATACCAAGAGACAGAAGGATCTTGTTCCAGAAAATCAGAAAGTGGAAAAAAGGTCTTGCAAAAGAAAAAAATGCATGGAAAGTTATAGAACTAAAAAGTAAGATAGAAAATGCAGAACAAAGATTATACAATCAAAAGAAAATGAAAAAACGGGACTTGGAAGAAAAAACCCTATTAAATATCAAGCAAAACCCCAAACTATTATACTCATATGCGAAGAAGATGAATAAAAGAAGAATAGGAAAATAGGCCCTCTGAGAATTGAAGAGGGAGATTAACGAATGAAAAAAAAAGGAAATTTGCAACATACTGGCAGAAACGATATAAGAGAGAATTCACCCCTAGAATAGATAATGAAGATAATGATATAGAAGTAGGGATGAAATAGTGAATATTTAGCTGACATAGATATTAATGAAGCTGATATTGTGCAGGCTATTAATGAAATTAAAAATGGAGCTGCTGCAGGGCCTGATGGAATTCCTGCTATTTTGTTAAAGAAAGTAGTTCATTCTATCGCAAAGCCACTTGCAATATTATTAAGACAAAGTGTAGATACAGGCAAGATTTATGATGAGCACAAAATTAGCATATATTACCCCTACTTTCAAAAGTGGATCAAGACTAGAGGCAAGTAATTATAGCCTGTGAGTCTAACCATCACATATTATGAAAGTGTATGAAAGGGTAATGAAGAAAAATATTATGAAACATTTAATAAAAAATAATTTGTTTAATAAAGGACAACATGGTTTCGTACCCGGAAAAAGTACACAAACCCAACTGTTAGTCCACCGTGAGAACATATTCAAAAATATGAAAAGCGGAAATGAAACAGATGTGGTTTTGATTTAGACTTTGCAAAAGCTTTTGACAAAGTAGACCATAATATATTAGCGAAGAAAATTAGAAAACACAATAAAAAATCGTGGATAAACAGTGGAAGAAATGGTTAAAAGAATTTTTACACAACAGAAACAGATAGTTATTGCAAACGACGAGAAATCGGATGAAGCCAAGGTAATATCCGGTGTGCCGCAAGGTACGGTGTTTTAGCTGCAATACTGTTTGTTATTATGATTGAAGAAGACATAGACAATAATGTTAAGGATTCGGTAGTGAGTAGTTTCGCAGATGACACAAGAATAACTAGAGAAATTACTTGTGATGAATAGGAACGCTCTAAACAAAGAGACCCTTAACAAGTATCGATTGGGCAGAGGTAAATAGGATGGTATTTAACTCTGATAAATTTGAATCAATAAATTATGGAGACAGAGAAAGAAAGCTATATGCATATAAGGGACCTAATAATGAGGACCATCACAAATAAGGAAGCAGTTAAAGACCTTGGTGTGATGATGATAGGAAACATGTTATGCAATGATCAAATAGCAACTCTGTTGGCAAAATGTAAAGCAAAAATGGGAATGTTGTTACGGCACTTCAAAACAAGAAAATCTGAACACATGATTATGCTTTATAAAACATATGTTCGTAGTCCACTTGAATATTGCAATATGATATGGGTACCCACACTATCAAAAGGATATTGCACAAATAGAGAGGTGGTACAAAGGTCCTTTACAGCTAGAATAGAAGAAGTTAAGGACCTAGACCTGACTGGGAAAGACTACAATTCTTTAAAATTATATAGTCTAGAAAGGAGAAGAGAACGCTACATGATAATTCAGGCATGGAAACAGATAGAAGGAATAGCAGAAAATATCATGGAACTAAAAATATCAGAAAGAGCAAGCAGAGGTAGATTAATAGTGCCCAAAACTATACCAGGAAAAATAAGGAAAGCACACAGGACATTAATCCACTACGCACCAGCATCGATAATGCAGCGTCTATTCAATGCGTTGCCAGCTCATCTGAGGAATATATAGGAGTGAGCGTAGATGTGTTTAAGAATAAGCTCGACAAATATCTAAACTGCATCCCAGACCATCCAAGATTGGAAGATGCAAAATATACCGGAAGATGTACTAGCAACTCTCTGGTAGACATTAGAGGTGCCTCACACTGAGGGACCTGGGGCAACCCGAACAAGATGTAAGGTCTGTAAGGTAAGGTAAGGTCTCTCTCTCTAGGCCTTTTCCACGACTGGATAGCTTTGATGTACATGACTTGAGTCAAACTGGGCAATTTAGGTTACATCAAAAACCATCATTTGGGCGAAAAGTAAAATGACTTAGCCTCTCATAAAACGAGAGAGAGAGAGAGAGAGAGAGAGAGAGAGAGAGAGAGAGAGAGAGAGGTAAATCAGCGTCACTGTAGACTGAGTTTTCTAGACTAAAAAGCAACGTAACTTGATAACATAGAAACCTATGTTATCATTAACCTTTGCAATATGTTCTAAGCCCTAAGGTCTTGGTGGGATGTTTCTTTGACGGTCATTAGAACTCCCCCCTGACATAATGTGTTATGTAATATCAAATACCTCTTTTCTGTTTATATTTCAAAGCATATAATCGTCCCTGGGTTATTTGTCTTTGCGTAAAGGAATTCTGTTCAGTGACAATTCCAAAGTCAAATTAATAGCCTTTATTTTCTTAATCCACAATTATTGCTAAAAGACAACAAATATCCTCCGAACGCTTAATTGATAGCAAACCCACCAAAAAATCACCCTGTGTCCACTTCCGCCCTTATCTCGCCGAGTCCTTTGAAGTGGCTTCTTGTCTCGTGACTTGGCAACAACTCGGTTGTCGAATTAAAAAAAAAAAAAAAAAAAAAAAAAAAAAAAACCCAAAAAAAAAAAAAAAAAAAAAAAAAAAAAAAAAAAAAAAAAAAAAAAACTTCCGGCTCATCCGGTAAAATAACTTCCTTGAGTGAGAATGTCCGGTTATTGTTCGTGCTTCCTAAATGACGGTGCAATTTCTTAAAAAAAAAAAGGAATTATGATAATAATAATAATGGTTGCAGGTCCACAATAATATAGCAAGTGAGTTTATGGTCTTTTAATGGATATTAAAAGCTTTCGAACCTTGTCCTGTTCAGAAGTTTACTTCGACGAATTTTCAAGTCATAATGTTCACTTGACTGAAGATGGACCCAGTACAAGGTTACTGGATTTGAAAGGCTCCATGGGTTCGCGCCCGGGTCCAGGCAAGTCTATTATCGAGAAAAAATTCCCCTTCGTTAAGCATATATGAAAATATATTAATTCCGAGGTAGAGCGAATTAGATATTAAAGGACATTGTAGCTCGATATATATATATATATATATATATATAATATAAGAATGTATAAAAAATATTCTGCAGCCTTTGATCACTTACGCACATTACGGGATACTTACAGGCGAATATTGACATAACAAGGAAGGTAAACGGAACCCGTCCTAATTAATTAACAGAAAAAAAAAACCGATCCCTGAAAAGGTACGAAAATTGGAAAGGGAACCGAGTGACGAAACGAGTCGTGGGAATTACTTTGTGTGAAAGGCGGGGGGGGGGGGGGGGGGGGGGGCTGTGCGGGGGGGGGGGCTGTGCGGGGGGGGGGGGGGAAGGGAAGGTGAGTAGGGGCCCAGCAGCTCAGGTGACGAAATATAGGGGTTAATGTGACACCTATGGTATTGATACAGGTGGCGGTGGATAGGCACAGGTGGGAAAATATGGACAAATAGGGGTATGGGAAAGAAAGATTACCTTATGCAAATTCATATGCAGGGGAAGTAACAGTTAATCGTTGGAAAAGTGGTTTACGTGCTCGCCCACAGATTCGGCAGTCCCGAGTTCGATTCCCCGCTCTGCCAACGAGGAATCAGAAGAACTTGTTTCTGGTGATTAGAAATTCATTTCTCGATATAATGTGGTTTGGATTCCACAGTAAGCTGTAGGTCCCGAAGCCAGGTAACCATCTGGTTCCTAGCCACGTAAACTATCTAATCCTTCGGGGCAGCACCTAGGAGAGCTGTTAATCAGCTCAGTATAGTAAGAGAAAAACTGCAATGAGAGAACAGATAACACTATAGAACAAAAGGAGAAAAATTGAATGAGTGAACAGAAAACAATGTGTGAAGAGAAGACAAATGAAGAGCATCTAACAGTAATTGATAGCAAGGAGAGGGAGAGAAGAGATAGCAACGGGAGAAGAGGATTACAAGGTGAGGAGAGATGACGAAGAGCGGATAGCAATACCGCGAAGAGAGTAAAAGGTATGGATGAAAATAAATGACTGAAGAACGATACTGCCTACAGTGCGCCAGGACAAATCGCTGTTATACACATTCTTTCTTCTGGACACAGAAAACCTTAACATTCAGCATTATCATTTCAACATCCTCTCTCTCTCTCTCTCTCTCTTCTCTCTCTCTCTCAACCAATGGACGATCGTTACCGCCTCTCCCTCTCTCTTTCTCTAACACAAACACACAAACACACAAACGCACATCTCTCTCTACATGTATGTTTGTTACCTCAACTCTCTCTCTCTCAGTCTTACATCTATCTATCCGCATGCATATATGTAACCCTAAATTTCTCTCTCTCTCTCTCTCTCTCTCTCTCTCTCTCTCTCTCTCTCTCTCTCTCTCTCTCTCTCTCAAAATACTGAAAGAGATAACAAAAGTAGACAGTACCCTATTTACGTTAAACGAAAACCAGACAAGAAATAATGGATGCAAACTAGAGCTGAAGAGATACAACACATTCCATTGTGGGAACTTCCTTACATACAAGATATGTAGCACATGGAATAAACTGCCACCAGAAGTTGTAAACAGCAACAGTGTGGAAGAGTTTAAAAGAAAGCTAGATAAAATCATTAGGACACTGTGCATGAACAGTAAAACCTGCTCCTAGAGATAAGTGAGCACACGATATCTCCTCGGATCGACTAAAAAGTCTTTGAGACATCCTTCTCCTTGTAACTCTCTCTCTCTCCCAAGAGACTGGGAATGATGATCAAATAAAAGGGTTCCAAACTTATAGATCAGATAGAAAAAATAGGAATCAAGGGGGAACCGCAATATATGGGAAAGACAAAAAACAAGGAAAAATATATGAGAAATATAGTAACTCAGAATGTGAACTAATAGCGGTAGAATTTGAATCTGAAAAATTGATGAACATAGTAATATATAGACCTCCTAATACTAAAGAGTTTGACTTAATAATTGAAAAATTGGATGATATATGTAGAAATCACAAGGACTGGACTATTCTCCTATCTGGTGACTTCAACTTTCCTTTCGTAGAATGGAAAGAACGAATAGGAGACTGTGGTTGTACTTATACATATAAAAAAGAGAGTAATAGTAGTGCAGAAGATAAGAGGCAATTTGAAAAGCTATTAGATATGCTACTAGAATACAACATTCAACAAATAAATCCCCTGCCACAAGAAAGGAAAATACTTTACTTTAGACCTAGTATTTGTGAACGAGATGAATTATGTTAAAGAAATAATAGTTTATAATGCGAGTATTTCAGATCATAATGTCATAGAATTAACAGTTCATTCCAAAGCAAGTGAAAATAGAGATAAGCAAGAAATGAAAAAGTGGGAAGGATATGGAAAATACAACTTCTACAGTAAAAATATAAAATGGTCAGAAATTAATGAAGAATTAAACAAAGATTGGGATAACATTTTCGTAAGTGAGACATAAGGGTAAATACGGAGATATTATATAAAATATTGGAGAAAATAGTGGATAAATATATACCGAAGAAGAAAAAGTAAACATCATTCATGCATACCAAGAGACAGAAGGATCTTGTTCCAGAAAATCAGAAAGTGGAAAAAAGGTCTTGCAAAAGAAAAAAATGCATGGAAAGTTATAGAACTAAAAAGTAAGATAGAAAATGCAGAACAAAAGATTATACAATCAAAAGAAAATGAAAAACGGGACTTGGAAGAAAAAAACCCTATTAAATATCAAAGCAAAACCCCAAAAAACTATTATACTCATATGCGAAGAAGATGAATAAAAGAAGAATAGAAATAGGCCCTCTGAGAATTGAAGGGAGATTAACGAATGAAAAAAAAAGAAATTTGCAACATACTGGCAGAACGATATAAGAGAGAATTCACCCCTAGAATAGATAATGAAGATAATGATATAGAAGTAAGGGACGAAAATAGTGAATATTTAGCTGACATAGAAATTAATGAAGCTGATATTGTGCAGGCAATTAATGAAATTAAAAATGGAGCTGCTGCAGGGCCGGATGGAGTCCCTGCTATTTTGTTAAAGAAAGTAGTTCATTCTATCACAAAGCCACTTGCAATATTATTAAGACAAAGCGTAGATACAGGCAAGATTTATGATGAGCACAAATTAGCATATATCACCCCTACTTTCAAAAGTGGATCAAGACTAGAGGCAAGTAATTATAGGCCTGTAAGTCTAACATCACATATTATGAAAGTGTATGAAAGGGTAATGAAGAAAAATATTATGAAACATTTAATAAAAAATAATTTGTTTAATATAGGACAAACACGGTTCGTACCCGGAAAAAGTACACAAACCCAACTGTTAGTCCACCGTGAGAACATATTAAAAAATATGAAAAGCGGAAATGAAACAGATGTGGTTTATCTAGACTTTGCAAAAGCTTTTGACAAAGTAGACCATAATATATTAGCAAAGAAAATTAGAAAACACAATATCGTAGATAAAGTAGGAAGATGGTTAAAAGAATTTTTACACAACAGAAAACAGATAGTTATTGCAAACGATGAGAAATCGGATGAAACCAAGGTAATATCCGGTGTGCCACAAGTACGGTGCTAGCTGCAATATTGTTTGTTATTATGATTGAAGACATAGACAGTAATGTTAAGGATTCGGTAGTGAGTAGTTTCGCTGATGACACAAGAATAAGTAGAGAAATTACTTTTTGTGATGAAGATAGGAAACGCTCTACAAAGAGACCTTAACAAAGTATATGATTGGGCAGAGGTAAATAGGATGGTATTTAACTCTGATAAATTTGAATCAATAAAATTATGGAGACAGAGAAGGAAAGCTATATGCATATAGGGGACCTAATAATGGAGACAATCACAAATAAGGAAGCAGTTAAAGACCTTGGTGTGATGATGAATAGGAACATGTTATGCAATGATCAAATAGCCATTCTGTTGGCAAAATGTAAAGCAAAAAAT
>NC_087210.1:72413903-72441403 GCF_015104395.2 Macrobrachium nipponense | reverse complement strand
AGGCGAGAATGGGTTACCTTTTTCTGCAACGTGAGACAACATACACGAGGAGGAGGAGGAGGAGGAAAGGACTTCTCCCTAAATCCGTTCGGATCCTTTAATAACCCCCTATTCTTCGCTGAAACCCTTTTACAGAATCCCCCACAACAAAAGACGCTCGAGACCAACAACGTCTATAGTAACACCTGTTTTCGTGGCGATCGTTATCAAGAGAGTAGAAAGAGCTTAAATCGGTGAGAGAGAGAGAGAGAGAGAGAGAGAGAGAGAGAGAGAGAGAGAGAGAGAGAGAGAGTTCCTCCTCATGAGGGCATTAAAATTTTGGGGCGTTTCATTTTGTAATTTTGTTTTAACTGCCATTCTACCTCACGAATGGTTATCGAATAAACAATTATAAGGCACTTCGAAACCATATTAAATGAGAGAGAGAGAGAGTTTTCTGCTCATGAAGGTATTAAAATTTTGGGTCACTTAAATTTCTAATTTTTTTTAACTGTCATTCCACCTCACAAATGGATACTGCTTAACAAATTGTCTCACACGTGGAAACAATTAAGATGAGAGAGAGAGAGAGAGAGAGAGAGAGAGAGAGAGAGAGAGAGAGAGAGAGAGAGAGAGAGAGAGAGAGAGAGAGATAAACCACATATTCCCTTATGGATGTATAGTGTGATGACGCTTTGTTCTCGTAGCCCCTTTAATATTCTCTGGCTTTCTTTTTTTTTCCTTTGAGGATCAAAAGGTTTTCAACGAACATTTCGTTCTTTGTCCGTGTATGGGAAAGAAGTTGTTCCTGGAATGGGAATCGCTTTCACGAAATAAAGTAATCGGGTTTTCATGTGTCTGCATTAAATTCTACATTTGCTTTTATAAATATGTTCTCGCGAAAGTGAAATGCTTTTTGAAGAGGCCAACCATATACAGCGCTTCCAATTCCTATAGGGAAGGGTCCATTACGCAAAAAAAGGAATAAGAATGCATTATTATTCGGCTTGTGGAGAAACTGAGGCCCATTTTTATGAAGAAAAATATAAAATAATAGAAATGCATTATCATTCAGCATGTGGAATACTGCAGCCCATTTTTATGAAGAGAAAAAAAATGTATTATTATCCAGCATATGGAGAGACTGAAGCCCGTTTTCATGAATAGAAATAAAAAAAGAATAAAAATGAATTATTATGCAGCTTGTGGAGAGACTGAAGCCCGTTTTTATGAAGAGAAATAATAAAAGAATAAAAATGCGTTATTATTCAGATTGTGGAGAAACTGAGACCCATTTTTATGAAGAGAAATAAAAACAGAATAAAAATATATTATTATTCAGAATGTGGACAAACTGAAGCCCGTTTTTATGAAAAGAAATAAAAACAAAATAAGAAATGCATTATCATTCAGAATGTGGAGAAACTGAAGCCCGTTTTCATGAAGAGAAATAAAAAGAGAATCAAAATGCATTATTATTCAGAATGTGGAGAAACTGAAGCCGTTTTTATAGTGAAATAAAAAAAAGAAAAAAATTGCATTATTATTCAGCTTGTAGAGAAACTGAAGCCGTTTTTATAAAGAGAAATAAAAAAAGAAGAATAAAAATGTATTATTATTCAGCTTGTGGAGAAACTGAAGCCCCCTTTTATGAAGAGAAATAATTAAGTAACAACCTTGATAAAGGGAACGTATAATACTTATTTAACGAAAAGCAGAAGAAAATGGAGAATTTTGGGTGCAGTGAAGCCCAGACCAAAAGCAGGATCTAATGTGAAATGAAAACCATTGTTAAGATTACACCTGTATTTGATAATCAACAAACTGAAGTGACCTCATATTCCACACGGTCACCGTACTACACGCAAAGACTACGGCAAATATATTTGGTGAAGAGAGTGGCACATAGTTTATTAATGGGATTTCGGAAGTTGCAATAAAACTTAATGAAAAAAAACTCATAATTCTCATATTTACCAAATAAGCAGGGCTTTCATTTATGCGGGCAGTGGACCTTTTTCGATAGTTCAAACGGCAAAGGTCACTATTTACGCAGATTAAAGCTTTCAGTGTACTTATAAAAATATATTTCATATGACATAGTTACGTACATTTACTTTTAAAACTTATATGACACAATGTGCGACATGGTTAAGGAATGTCTGTTATATCATAAATACAAAATTACATTCCGTGAAATGTAATGATATTGGCTATTGGGTAATGACTGATAATTTTCACAACAGGAAATGTATTGAGGTCATGTTTAACTGAACTTATTCTTTTATTCCTTCTGTTTCTCCTATCATAATCTGCTTTATTTTCTGTTATTATTGTTATTATTCCTTAAAGGTCTTATTACTATAAACATTTATGAAAATATAAACTTGTCATATATCTTAATTAGCTCTGAGAATTATTGTTCATTTAGATTTTTATCAGGACGCATTAAACGAGAAAGTGTGAGAGCCCTAAACTGCGCATGATCAAGAAATGCAGTGTGTCATAAATGCTTTGATACCGTAGTTGCAAGTTATGCAATAGATGCAGTTGCCTTTTGCATCATACAACAATAACCATGAGATGCAAAAGGCATCTAATGAGAGAGAGAGAGAGAGAGAGAGAGAGAGAGAGAGAGAGAGAGACCCTTCTTCCACAACTTGAGTTACCGCGACCAGAGCCTGACACAAAGTTGACAAACTCGCACGAACGTGCGCACGCGAATGAAAAAGTCGGCAGAGTTGCATTTCCCCTTCAACACCAACGAATCCCCTCCCCCCCCCCCCCCCCCTCATCCAACCCCCTTTCCCCCTTAACATACCCCCAACCTCTTTCACTCCCCCCAAGGCTGAGTTGCTGATACGATATCCGGGGTTCTTCTGAGGTCAAATTGCCTGAGATTGAGTCAAGCTGGAATTACCAACCCGACCCATCGATAACAACGAGCAGTCCGCAGGAACTGTTAATTTACCACTTTCCAGCGTAGCCAGTCGCATATATTTGACATTTCTCAGTGCTCATATAGTATTGATTACCGTTATCAACACTGCAGGGTAGGCAAAATTTCCTCGTCTAACTTAATCCCAGCGGAGGTGACACCCGCAAATGTTGGTATCCCTGATTTGGGCCTTGCAGGCATAAGGGAGCGTTCCGTGCATCGCTGAAGAAAGGAAATCTCATTTGTGGGTAATATGTTAGGCGACACCTGCCTTATAAAAGGCAGGAAGCGATGACTGAACTTTCGCAAGAGGGAAGAGAGAGAGAGAGAGAGAGAGAGAGAGAGAGAGAGAGAGAGAGAGGAACGACGTGTCTGCTTTCATAATTTCGTTGAGGCATTACGCGTATGTGTAAGTGTGTGTGCGTGCGTGTATGTACGTATACGAATAACTTCCGTCAGACTGTATGTGTGCTATGCCTAATCTGTTTTTATTTCCCAAAATGTGCACTGCGCATTGTTCGTGTATTTAACCCAATTTTTTTACTCAAATTTAATGTAAAAACCGCCGAAATGATTAATACTGATTTCATGGTTATGCAGAGAAAAATATAGGCTCCTAAAACCACAAACATAAACAGAGACACAAACACATGTTATGTTTGTCATCACGTCATGTGCGTGATGACAAACATCACGCACTTGACGTGATTTAGTTTCTCGGTTCTTGCTATATAAACTATCACAGTAGATTTCGCACTTATTTTTCTTTTGAAAATGAGATTGCATACGTTTCATGCATCAAAAACGAGAATGTGTGAATGTGTGTGCCTGTGTAGGTGTGTATGCTTGCGTGTGTGTAACGACAGTTTCCTCTGCAGTGGATGAACATACCACAGAACTTATTGCATAACTCTACGGATGAAGGTACTCGCTTAGATCTTGAAAAGGAGTAATGTAAACATCATAATAGAGTCCATTAACTTTGTAGACAGAATATAACACCCATAAGCGAAAGAGGCGGAGGCTTACTTGTAATGAAATCTCTTCTTGCAGTGATTCGAAATGATTTCGCTCTGTCTCCGCCTCAGTTACCTTTGTCTACATTCAATTTTCGTATTTAGCCCTCTGGACCTGACTACTGTAACTACCTAAGGTCTCCAGCTGAAATTTAATTATGTACAGTCTGTTCACGAATTAGTATAACTTTTAACGCTTTTTTTAAAAAAACTATTCTTAATATCATTATTGTTATTACCATTATAATGGTTGCTATCTTTTATACTACTTCAGCAAATGTGTGGATATTGCCGATGATTCATTTTTTATCATGTTATCTGATGTATCTAGATTGTGTATGTTACTGGCTGTACTTTGTATACTCCATGTCTATGGCCTTGAGCTGAAAATAAAATTTATTATCATTATTTTGTTTGTTTGTTCGTATGGTGCTTATACGTTGCACGGAACCAGTAGTTATTCAGCAACGGGACCAACGGCTTTACGTGACTTCCGAACCACGTCGAGAATGAACTTCTATCACCAGAAATACACATCTCTCACACCTCAATGGAATGCCCGAGAATCGAACTCGTGGCCAACTAAGTGGGACGCCAACACCATACCGACCACGCCACTGAGGCGTGTTTTTATTATTATTATTATTATTATTATTATTATTATTATTGATCCAGCTGTTGCTTCACACGACATGCAAGATTTCCAAAAATGATACTCGGAGGAAAATGTCTGTAGCTGTACCATCAAATTTGCATTCAAGTTTTGCTTGTGAATTTCACTGGGGTCATATCTTTACTTCATTCGAAAATCTAGCTTGAATCCTAAGCATGTGAACCATTTTGGTATGAGTATAAACACCCGCATATTTTCTTTTAATAATTTGCCTATCTATGTGTTTAAATTGACTAAGATGCTGCAGCGAATATCTAGTGCTTTAAATCACTTTGGCATTTTTCCCGCTTTAGAGGAAATCATATACAAGGAAAATACTTCAGGAAAATGAGATTGCATTTATGTTGACTTTCGCTTTGGGTTTATTTTCCGGAATGGCTCATAAGTAAACCTTATCGGTGATTCTAATCACACCTAATACTGGATTATGATTGGCTGGAATGCATTGAAAAAAATATATTTTTCAAAAATCCTGATTTTCAATTGACGTGTCAGCAACACGAATCGCTTCGAAGTATCTACTTATTTTTTTTTTTATTCCATTCGATAACCTCATTGTATGATAAACAGTCCGACGCAACGGACGATCTCTCCATTATGCCGAGCCGCATTTGCTTATTCAGTTACCACATCAAATAAGTCGACTACACCCTGTAATCATGGCGTCCACCTTAGACACCTCGTCGCAACTCATCTTTCCTCCCCTTTCATTTTTTTCTCTCTCTCATTCTTTTTCCTCTGGTCTCGCCATTATCACGTTCTGCTTCACCTTGAGTTCTTCAGCTCCTCCTCCTCCTTCTCCTCCTCCTTCTTCTCCTCCTCCTCTTCTTCTTCTTCGCAGGAATTCACTTCGACGGCTTCATAAAACGTGACCTCTCACGCTCCTTACATTCACTCTGATTATTCAGTGAATAAGCCGATCACCTATCAATACAGCGGTGTGAAGAGAACGCAACCAACCTCCACCATCCCCTTCCTTGGTTAATGAAAGCTGCTGCTCTCCAGAACTCTTTCCTTATTCCAGTCCAACACTGACGTGACACGAACCCACGCAACAAAGAGGTGTCCGTCAACATGATGCAAAAATGTGAAGAATAGATAAGAAAAAAAATATTCCTTCTGTAAACGCGGGGACGGACACGGCTTAAAGTAATTGTGTAAAGTAATTGTAAAGTTTCGACACATGATAAGTTAATCCCACGAAAGTAGCTGCCCCTATGAAGTCCCGACAATGGGGCGTTTCAGCACGTCACCTTAAAATGAGGAGAGAGGCGGGAGATTACTCTTTCTTCGGAATCTCGAAGACGCTACTTTATTAGAGGATAGCGTTCTGTAAGTAGCGAAAGCTGCTAAATTTCCCGTTTTCTTTAAATTTTAGATTCTCGAAAGAATTTCCAGCTACGATTAAACAAACTTCTGGCACCGTTGTTTGGCCCTACGTAATATTTCTCCGTCGTGAATGTCGCAATCTTTAGCTAGTTTCGTACGGCGACCCTGGTCGCTAAAAGAGTGGAGTTAATCATTCGATACCTGAAAGCTGGTGGAACATGGCCATCAAGAAGTACCAGCCATAAGGCTCAAAATTCCATCTCCTTAACCTGAATTAGCGACCTTAAACGCCGGACGGTGATAAAACCTTAATCACAATAAACGTCGAAGTTCGTAGAGCCGAATATTCCTATAATTTCGCAGCAAATATCACCGCTATTGTGTTGGAGCTGAGGTGATGACAAGACCGACCTCAGTGAATATTTTTTTCATCCCGCAAATTTACTCCTAATCGTCCTATCATAATAGGCGAGGGATGACACTGCAGTTCACATTCACCCAAATTGCCAGTGTTTGTCGGTTTCAGTTTGTAAAATCGCATATTGAACATCACTTCATGTCTTGACATTGCATCACAGTGATACCTGAATGGAGAACTGGGTAAGTGGAACTCTTACGTACAAATTCACGAACTTGTTAATTCAATGTTGAACACACTCCATATGCATAGTTATACTCGTTTGTATACATACATACATACATACATACATACATACATCACACATAATATATAATTATATATATATATATATATATATCTATATCTATATATATTAATATATATATATATATATATATATATATATATATATATATATCTATATATATATATATATATATATTATATATATATTATATATATATATATATACTATAACTCAGTTACAAAACATTTTTAGGGAATACCCAATACACAACAGATATATATAAATATATATATATATATATATATATATATATATATATATATATATATATATATATATATATATATATATATATATATATTGTGACGAAGTGCCAAGTATCCTGGTTACTTAACACTTACCATTCATTAATTGTTACCTCACAACAGCCAGACACCTGAACCCTCATCACAGGTACTAAACGACTGAATACTCTAAAGGTAACAGTAATCTCTTAACAACTTACCAGTATTGCAGAAAATCAGACTAAGTTCATCAAAACAGGTGTGAGGTAATCTTGTAAGTAATTAAATTAATCAAAGGGCATCACTCCATCAACAACTTTAAAAGTTTAAGTATTTCCTTGATTTCAGAAGTCCAAGTACTCCCCTGGTTCAAAGTCACTTCAAGTAAATTGAAGGAAAACAGCTTAATTACCACTCTATGTTTCTATCTAACATAAATATAATCATATATACTGGTGAGAAATAAAATACTTATAAAAATTTTAAATACAAAAATTTATTATCAAACTCAAAATTTATAAGTGAAATTCACAATATCAGGGAAAATTACTGTTACTGGAAAACAAAGCAAAGTTTAATTAATTCTCGAATCAATTAAGTAAAATTAAATCAAAATTAATTTATCACAAAATTCAAGAAAATTAATTCAATCAAAATTCAAAAGAGTTAGGCAATACTTAAAATCTGAAATTAATTCACAAGTGCTAAACAACAATGAAACTTGAAAAGAATCCTAAGTAAATGCATCTTAATTCACAAGTGTTAAATTCAATTAAATGTGCAATGATTAATTCATGAAAATAACTAAGTTAATTAAATTGTGAATGCAAATGAAAGCACAGAAAAATTTGGAAAATACCAAAATTGCAAAAGTACTAATTACACAGAATATAAAATAAAAAGACACACTTCAAAAAGAAAATTGATAAAAGCACTTCAAATGAAACAAACACAAAACACAAAAATTTGCAATGTGTAAAAATGTAAATTGTTCTTCAAACCACTGTAAATATTAGTTTAAACTTTTACCAAACCACTGTAACTATTAGTTCTCTAAACCACTGTAATTATTAGTTATTAGTTGCAACTAATAAAAATATAACACTTTACCTTGGTAACAACTTTCTTTAAAAAATTCACCAATTCACAATATTTCACAAAAATAGGCACTGTTACACACTTGTACAATGTCTGTTCAGATTCCACAAAAAGCACTAACTAATACTAAATAAACGCTAAGAAATATGAAATCTGAAATTTATTAGTTACGAGTGGTCATTCAGTAAGTATTAAATCGTTACATTACTTTGAAATCAAAAGTGCCGTGCAATAGAGAGAGAGAGAGAGAGAGAGAGAGAGAGAGAGAGAGAGAGATATCTGAATGCCAGGAATTCCAAGTCTATAATGAAATCTTTTGCTCACGGAAACTGGACAGTGGAGATGGCACAAAACGTTTTGGGCATGCAAAAGATGATGTAATCCTTCTAGAAGCTTCTAATATGACGCAACTTTACAGAAAAATCGTGAAATCTGCCCATGTTTTTGGTAAAGACGTACGCGTATGAAATCAGTCTGCTCAACAAAGGCACGACTCGATTGAGACAGAAATCCCTTATCAGACACAATGACAAAATTTCCAAGCACAACGGAGACCTTGAGATCTCTTAATCAAACGTGTTGACATATTAGGGAAACAACTGTAGTTTCGAACGGACAAACATAATCTCTCTCTTTCTTTACATTCCACGTTACATACTTTTACATTATGTTATGTGAAATCTGAACATACATTTTAAGACATCCTAGCTAAGGAATCTGAAAAATGTTGCAAAACTCTATATATAACATTTTATACAGTCAAAGAGGGGATATATGTGTTTTGAAATAGCAACATATAATAATATATATATATATATTATATATATATATAATATATATATATAATATAGTATTATATATAGATATATATATATATATATTATATATATACACTTTTTATTAAACACTTGGAGATTTCGTTTCCTAAATATTTGTGTAATAGCTATTTCCTAAGAAAAAACTTGCGTACATAGAAGTTACATTTTTTCAGACAGCAGTGTTCGGAAAAAATGAACATGGAGTAACTTCAAACGAATTGAGGATATCTTATATCAAGGTGACATGGATTAAAAATATTAAATGCGAGAGCATTATTAAAACAAGGCGTGATCCGACCTCCAGCTTACTCGAAGAGTGTGCTAAAATCTACGGTCAAATAAAGCGTTGTTTCAACAACGAAAATTTAAATAAATACTTCATATTTTATTATAAATAATTGTTCTGTACTGTTTAACATGCACATTATTTATTTTGTTACATTTTCATTCTAATAGATAAATCGCAAATATCCAATCTTATAATTCCTGTATCTTTAACTCTACGCAAAACACAGTTTTAAGACCTTTTTAAGCTTTCGTAACCACAACCCCCACTCCCCCCCCCACAAAAAGAATAACAACAACAAAGTAATCTGTAGGCTTACTCCTCGAGTAAGCTAAAATGGAGAAAAAATATAGCTGTAATATCCTCCTTAAAACTTCACTTCATCTCCTCAGTAGTCTCTAATAAGACATTTTCTTTTCTTCATTCTTAATTTCTTGGTCTTCTGCTATGTTGATACTTTGCTTATCTTTCATTTCATTAGGTTTGAAAATAGTCGTTGGCTTAGTTTTAAGTTTTGATAATAGTTAGAGTCTCTGACTAGTGACTTGAGATATATTACCTCATTTGGTAACACTCGCTCTCTCTCTCTCTCTCTCTCTCTCTGTCTTTTGAAAAGGCAATAGATTTATAAGTTTTTGCAATCTAAGGTTAAGTTGCTTGATAGATAAAAGTTTTATTGATCCTGACTTATCAAAATTTATATCTGCTAATTCCTCTCTCTCTGTCTCTCTCTCTCTCTGTCTCTCTCTGTCTCTCTCTCTGTCTCTCTCTCAAAGCCAATAGAATTATAAGTTGTTTTGCCATCTAAGATTTATGTAGTTACTTAAAAACACAAAAGTTTTATTGATCTCGATTTATCAAACTATAAAAGACGCTAGCGAATAATTTCCTTCTAGTGTGTACTTAACTGAAATCACTTGCTTAATACGCGTCGTAATATCATGGTTTCTAAATCAACAGTTTCGTCACCATCAACATATGCGTCGTTCTCGGCTCCATCACACTCCTATTTATGCCTCTTCTTCCAAAACCTCTTATTCGGGTTCATATTTCTCAGAAAATGGCTGTTCTGGGAAAATAACCCTCGCCACCCCTGTCAGTTTATAAAATGTTTTAAATAAAAGTAGAGAACTGTAGTTAATAAAATACCATTCAACTTTCAGCCGTTATCACGTCTCGATATCACCTTGCGAGCTTGTACACGGAAACCATATTTATAGTCGGTGTGATCCCAGGCCAGCTGAAAATGGACTATTTTTTTGAGGGAAAGGATGAAGAAACGCGTTACCTGATACCTGCTCGACTTCCAAATAACTTTTGATAATTATGAAGCGACTCGTGTGTGTATTATTACGTCTTAAAGAATGGTGCAACCGACTTGGAATGAACCCTGCGAACCGCACTTGTATAAACGGGAACTTTCAAGTGATCTTTGCCATTGCCATCTTTCCTTCGTAAACGCTTCGAAAAATCGTTCCTGCAATGAGGGTTTTCAGTTGAAAGAAAGAGAATTCCGAAGGCACCAGATCGGTTGAGTAACGAGCTTGAGGACACGATTCCAAGCCTCATTTATGGGCGATGCAGATTTTGCCTCCTGTGGATTCTTAAGGAACAACTTGGTCTGTCGGGAATCGAATCCAGCCAGGTACGGCCGAACCACTGGGTTGTTGTAACACTTGTATATTTTGCGCACAACCACTCCATAATCTTTCTTTCATTCTGAAGGTCTTCTCCGTCCGCGTACCTCAAATTCACTCGTACACACACACACATACACATATACATATATACTATATATATGTGTTTTTTGTATGTCCGTGTGTGTGTGTGGATTGTGTGAGTACTTCAACTCCCTGCCAATATTTTAATCATCAACATCATTAAGCTCCGTCGTCTCTGACAGATAAAAGATGCTCTATTATTACCGGCATTTTGCTGCTGTTCTACCGCTCCAGCCCAACAATGTGCATGTTTTAAGCACATCCACTTATTTCATCTATGACCTGCCGGTACATAATTTACCTTCTAAGCTGTTTGTCGTCATTTTTGGAACATTTCGTCTGAAAAATAGAGATTTTAACTCGTCTTATGCAACCCTAATTGCCTGATATTTTTGCGCCCCGGCTCAAGGCAGAAAATTGTTTTGTTCTGAGCTCCCTTTTTCTATTTCCGATAATATTAAACGGTAATAATAATAATAATAATAATAATAATAATAATAATAATAATAATATTAAAAATAATAATAATAAAATAATAATAATAATAATAATAATAATAATAATAATAATAAGAACTACTCTACCATTCAGAGAGTTTTATCGTGTAACCAATTCATTTTGCATTAATATAAGTGATACGGCGTAACTACCAACGGAATTCTCTTCACTATAGTAATCCTCTATTGACTTGATTCATATATCGTAGCATTCTACATTTGGGCCCAAATTAAGGTATACTGTATCAATTATCAGTTCCATAGGTTTCTCTTAAAAAAAATCCCCACCAAAAATACAAATTGGATGACACTTAACCTTCATTTCCATTCAATGCTTCGTATATTACGTAAACTTAATATTATTCACCCCTGAACATTATGCAATCAGTTCTTATTGTAGTCACTGAAATATTATCAGTCAGTTACATTAAACAAGTAAAGTTTTCTTCGTGTAAAGAGTCAAAGAATTCGCACGAGTATTTCATTTCCATTTTACTAAATGGGTTTCCCCCTCTTGTGGTGACCTATACTCTGTTTTTTTCCATCTGTCCACCCGCCTGTGGTGTTTGCGTATGGTAACACTGCGTCCAGGGCTTTAGATAGTTACGCTATGTGTAAGTTTAAGGTAAATAAAAGGTTATCTGGGTGTATATATTTACAACTGAAAAGTGTTTTAATAATTTACTATATGCGAATTACACCGTTAATATTCGAAATAGGATATTATTATAATTGCTGAATGTAACTAACTAAAGCCCTGGAAGCAGTGTTACCATACGCAAACACCACAGGCGGGTGGACAGATGGAAAAAAACAGAGTATAGTGATAATTGTTTTCTTTAACCTTTGTTTCAAGACGGGTTGATTTGGTCCAATATTCGACCTTTCATAATAAAAATAACATCTCAAAGATATTTTCAACATTTTGTCGACTGATATTTACTGACATACACAGGGAGAAAGAGAGACAGACAGGCAGAAGTATATGTTATATATATATATATATATATATATATATATATATATATATATATATATAGTATGTATTTTATTCATATAATATACATCCTATATTATATATATATTATATATATATATATATATATAATATATATATATATATATATATATATATATAATGGATACATTACGAAGAATGATGATTATGAAGAGGAAGCGGACAAAGAGAGAAAGAGAGAGAGAGAGAGAGAGAGAGAGAGAGAGAGAGAGAGATTCGTAATATGTTGAGCATATATATATATATATATATATATATATATATATATATATATATATATATATTTATATATACATATATATACATACATACATATATACATCATATTGTGAATCTCTCTCTCTCTCTCTCTCTCTCTCTCTCATTGCCCGCCTCGCCATAATTATCATTCTCGGTTAATGCAGCCACGACAGGAAAACGTCCCATTCATAACAATCATATTAAAAACACAATCTGCCCAGAACTATTCAATTTACGCCGAGGGACAACTGCGGCGCATAATCCACCTTCCTCGAAGAGGATAATATGAAAGCCGGCGGCAGCCGTAAATTCCCATCAAATTTAGCGCCCTCCCGACGTCCATTCTATCTTGAATCATAACAAGTCTCACCGACGCTAATTGTTAATATCACCTAATTTAACGCATGCGCGCCGCCCTCATTATGTGCGCAGTAATATTGTCCCGAATATAATAGGCGATGCGGACGTGGTTTAGGAGCGACGCGTACGCAACACGAATCGCTTCATTTTTACGCGACCTCGTAGTAAAGACACACACTCTCTCTCTCTCTCTCTCTCTCTCTCTCTCTCTCTCTCTCCGTCGTCTCGTCAAGTGATTGAAACGATTTTGGGGGAAGGGTCTTAAAGGGGGAATTCCCGAAGCAGTAATGGGTCAATGAATGAAAGATTGGGGTATGACAGTTACACAAGTCATTTATTGGCCAGTCATTCGTACAATGAGAATGGATTGGAGAGAGGAAGCGTGAAGGGGGATAAATCTTACAACGGCAACAGATAGAATTGGTTAACCAAATGTTTGTACCGACAGATGTTTAAGTAATGTATTTGCTTAATTGGATGTATTAAACTTACATTACTTACAATTACAATATTTACTATACGGTTACAGTATACATAGGCATTTCTTACATAAGCATAATCCCTCGCATTCAATAATTTAAATGATTGATTGGAAGGAACCTCAATGCTTTACCAATATATAGTACTAGTACATATGAATAAGATTGTTCATCATACTGACAGATAGGGGCAGTGTTTAGTCTGTTAATAATTCATTCTTTCTTTTTTTATTTTGGTAAGCAAACGATATTAAAGATTTTACGAGCAATCACAGCAGCAATAGTTGTTTGTTGTTTAACCACATTTACGAAACTTATTCAACAATAAACTTTGTCAATCTTAAACGATGATGATAAAACCGCGAAAAAATTTTAATATTTACATTCTATTTGCATAATCAAAGAAATATACACCTGGCTTCTTAGCCAAACAGGAATATGACAATTTCTAATTACTAAGCATGTAGCTATGAGGATCTGGATTTAGTTCTTATTACCAGCAGCGTGCATAAACACTTACTAAATGCATATATATAATGTTCTTCAAATGATTTACTTTTCCTCAAGAAGCTATCTAACTGTCCTGCATCTGCACTTTCAAACCCATGCCCCAGTGTTGATATAATCAAGAAACTCGTAACATTGCCAACTGTGTTTAAACAGGGTAAAAGTATCATCAACGCACCTTCTATAAAATGCTGGTTTAAAATTATCAGGGCAACTATTTAATAATTTTTCTTCAAGATGACTCATAAAAAAGTTAGCAAATAAAGGTCCTAATGGTGATCCCATAGCAACTCCCTCGACCTGCGAGTAAAGCTGTTTGTTAACAACGAAAGCCGAATCTTGCACAGCAAGTTCGAGTAGTGTCTTAAAAAGGTGTCTGCTAAAACCGTGAAATTCTTCTATACCCTCAACAAACAATAATTCAACAAGATGGTGAACTAATTATGACTAGTTTTGACATCGAATCGTTGTTCACTAACATTCCAGTTACAGAAACTATAGACATTATTCTTAATAAAGTTTACGAGTGTATAGAAGAATTTCACGGTTTTAGCTATAGGACGGGATCCAGGATATCGAATCCTGAACTCTCGAGTATTCGAACACATACCTCAAAATGCAAGATTCCTATGGAAAAAACACATTTTTCTATCCTTACCTCAACAACCCAAGCATCCTTTCTAACAACACTTGAATCACTTTACATCAAACACCTATCACCTAATTTAAACAATTACGTCTCTGCCACTCCCCTTTCGTTGGCCTGAAGTGTAGTTCGGTCGGTCCTCACGTTTCTAGTCATTCTGCTCTTCTTCTCTGAACTGATAGGTAGTCTTCTAATACTTATAAGCTTCTGTCAATAATTCATATTTTTGGATTGTACCTTTTACTTTATTTTATTGTTTTTTAAAAAGAATAAATTTTTATTCCAGACTGATGATGTGCCAATGTCTTGGGGCACGAAACGTCTCTTTAATAAATTGATCATGTGAGCTTTTGTCTTGCTGGAACCCCTGTTGGAATGTGTATATATATATATATATATATATATATATATATATATATATATATATATATATATATATATATATATATATACTAACGAGATGGTCATTATCTCGTTATCATTTTGGTAGCAATAGGCCAGAGCGGCAGGCGGCTGGTAATTGATAATACATTCTCTCTCTCTCTCTCTCTCTCTCTCTCTCTCTCTCTCTCTCTCTCCTCTCAATAACTCTCTCTCTCTCCATCCATCTTAGGTCATCAAATCGGAGTCGGAACTTACAAAAATATGCATTTATTTTAAAGCAAAGTGTTAACTGAATAACTCAATACTTAACAGAATGATTAAATGAAATATTAACTCAAAAGCCCAATTAACTCAGATAACCCTCGGTAATCAATCAAACACCATCATTAGTTTAGCTATAACACTAGGCACAGTCAACATAGTAATTAAGTCAGTACACCATTTCTCCAATGAACAATCCCCACTCCTCTCCAGAAACATTTCCCCTCCTCCAGAAACGCCTGTTAGAAGACAGGAGAACACTCTGGTAAGCACAAGATCATAATAAAAAATCATATAAACAGAATATCTCTGAAATAAATATTCAAATACAATCCAGCCACACTTTGGCCAAAACAGATATAATAACACTCACCCATTCAGCCAGTATGGATTGTCACTAATCAACAAAAACTTTGGCAGAGACATTCCGGCCCTGCCTTCTCTCTGTAATAGTCTTCCCTTCATGGTAACAATACGTTTCCTTACGTAGGGGGTAAAGGGCACACATACATACGAACCCACACTCAATGTCCACAATGTTCATGCCCCGAAACTGCTTAAGACCAGTTTCAAAGTCACCTCTACATCAAGCTCTCATGGCTACAGGATGAGGCACTAATTTGCTAAGACAGCAGTCTTAATCACACCACCTCAAAGAAAGATGCATAAGCATTCCTAAGCTGTCACTCGGACACTGTTTCCAGGGAAGTTAAATTGCTGATTCTCTACATTCTAAGAAATGTCGTAGCAAATCACATTATATATTATCTAAAATATCTCATAGCAAATCCCCCTCTTTATGTTACAGATACACACACACGCACACACACACACACACACACACACACACACATATATATATATATATATATATATATATATATATATATATATGTAGTATGTATATATGTATGTATATGAATAGAATGCATATATATTTTAGAATTTCAGCTCGCTCCCAACTAATGAAACTTGATAAATAAATAAACGAATGTGCATTCAGACGATGATCTGTTGATAAAACCGACGAACAAGAGCTAGTGGAATGAACACATGAGCCACTTATGATACGAACAGCATCAATCGTGATTTAATCACATAGCACGAATTCGTTTATGTATGTGTGAAAAGATACTTGCTGATAAATGTAAATAAATAGATTGCTAATTACGACCATTACTGCTGAGAGTCGGCCTGAAGGTACAATTAAATTTCAGAAGAAGAGGGAGGAGGAGGAGGAAGAGAAGGAGGAGGAGGAGGAGGAGGAGGAGGAGGAGGAGGGAGAGGAGGAGGTGGAGGAGTTGGAGGGGGAGGAGGAGAGGGAGGAGAAGGAGGAGGAGGAGGAGGAGGAGGAGGAGGGGAAGAGGAGGAGGAGAGGGAAGAGGAGGAGAGAGGAGGAGGAGGAGGAAGAGGAGGAGGAAGTAAACAAAAGCAACTACAGCGAGAGGGAGATCAGCATCCTGCTCAATTTCAGTTCTGACGCTGAGTTCCATATATCTTGGTTCGGGATCGGCGTTCGTATTGAGAGTCCTAAATGCAAAGGCTTTTAAGATAAGCCTTCGGCGGCAGTCCTTACGGCGGGCGGGCTTGACAAGGAGAGGGCAGAGGGCGGGTCGACTTGTACATCTTCAGTTTCGGCGGCTAATGGACGTAGGCTAATATTATACAACTGAGGCTAAACATATATATACGAGGTACTTCCCACCACCTTCTAAAAGAAGATGTTATTATATCATGGGTTAATGGAGGAGATAAGCAATGTGCTCATTATCGCGGAGGGGAAGCTAATAGCGTATTGGTCGGCCTGGGATTATTAACCAATCACGGGGGTGAATCAGTTCTCTAAGATAAAAAAAAAAAAGTAGATGGAACTTCGTCTCAGTCTTTGATGTTTGTTTATGAACAGAAAGTGGAATATATATAAAGGAACAGCTCCGAGGAAAGCTATGCGTCTATGATTGGCCGCGTCAGATTAATCCACCAATCATGACGCGATGCGATATTGCCACACGCCTTTCTCCTCTCGAGGTTTCTACGCGTGAAAGAAATGCACCTCTAAGTGGCAGCGAGATTCCTTTGTTAATGCATCAGTATTACTGACCTCTCGAAAAAGGTTCAGTCGCGTATCTTAATGACAAATCAGGCTTCTGGAGGGATTCTCCTCCGTCCATTTGGTCCGTATCTGTTACCTCGGAACACAAAGGGCAACTGAAAAGGAATAATATTTCATTTACAAATAATTTCGACGTCGTTTCCATCGTGAAACGTTTGTCACTTGGTGTTTGCTCGTCCGGTTACTTTTGTTTGTTATAGATTCTCGTCCTATTAAATAATCATTAAACGAATATCGACTATATAATTATTACTTCTCCGTCACGACTTGTTCATTTATTTGCTATTTGTTTTCCCGTTTACTCTCTCGCTTTCCAGTTAGCTTAATCTCAACTATCTTGCAATAGTTTTATTAGTAATCTTATTAGCGCAAAACGTTCGCATAAACTTGGATGCGCATAGGTTTCACACATATGCACGCATTATAGGGAGTATTTGAGTTTCACTCACATGTAATCATATGCATTCTTTAGTCAGGCCTTCGGCGAAACGAATATTGTAAAAATTGTAGTAAATATTTTTTCAATTATTATTGTCGTGGAGATCTTTATAATGTCACAAGAAAAAAAACGGCTTACAAGGAAATCAATAGTGAATAAGAGTTTAAATAAGTTCAATATTAACTAATCAAATTGAAAATAGTCTCCTGTAATCTCAAAGTTAACCGTAATTTTTTTCCCCCTTTTACTCACGAGTATACTTTGTTAGCCTCACTAAAACACATCACTCTGTAAGTTTCTAATCATTGACTGACTGACCTTAGAAGGTGCTAGCAGCTTCTGGCTATTCACACGAATAAATCATAAATTTCTCTCAATATTACAAATGTAGATGTTTGATCGAATTAACACTAGTTTTCTGTACAAATACTAAATTACCCGCATTAATTCTTGTCAATTAATAATTATGATACTGGGAATGGATTACGAATTAAATTTGTAGAGTTGAAGAGGAGCATCAAGCAATACATGAAGGAAGTAGAATATGTGAAAATGTGATTCACAGAAGAGCCGAGGCTTTCTGGCTAGTGAATCAAAGAGCAGGCGATTCATGCAGGAGTGAGTTGAATCATGCGGTAAGCGAATCCAATAGAATGTGGGAAGAAGTAAATTAGTGACTTAGGAATGGTAGAAGTGGTGATTCAAGCAGGTCTCAGGAAGTGAATCATAAAGACCGTGGGATATTCATACAAAGAAGTTATTTCTTGCGCAAATGATTCGAGTAAAATCAGCGAAAAATTCAATGATAAAACAAGTGAACCCTGAAGTAGGTACTTCAAGTGAGTGTGTGTGTGAGAAGTGAATCATATCTAAGGTGAATCAAGTTGAGTGCAAAAAATACTGAATCAGTGTAGATGAGATATGCACGGAAAAAGTTTGACTGAACTGGGAGTTATGAACTTCCACCCGGCTGAGAGGTCCTACATAGACAGGAACAAGTTTAGTGTAAGGCTGCCTGGGAGAGCCACCTGAATATGCACTTTATCCTCAGTGCCTTAAAGGTCGGCAGCCAGTCTCGTTAAACTAAACCGAGGGTCAAATCTGACATGAATGTTTCCCTTTGCTTAACCTTGTCAAGTACTCCAGTTCTACAGGTGGAGGTACATTGGTTAAACTCCAGCTTCCATAAAAAGCATCATTCAGTGACATTCTTTGCATTAGTTGTCAAGGGGTATCAGTTCGGCAGTAAGAATGGAATGACTATACACGAGACCTCCATTGATGCAAAAAAGTATTTCAAAATGGAAAAATAAAATCATGGTTGTGGCATTGTTTGTAATGTCGAAGAAATCCATGGAGATATGGGCAAGAGACTTCCTAACGATACCACCTAATGATCCAAGAGAAGCTCTAACAGAACAGGATATGAAATCTAGTCTGGAAGTCCAAGATCCTGGACCACCAATTAACAAGTGAAGGCCACAAAGTTTTGGATGACAAACTTATGACTGTCCAGTGGCAAGTTGAGACCATAGAGCAAATTTTGGCTTAGTGCACATTGGTATAACCGACATGTTGGGATGCAAAAGCTGTTTGCGAAATGTTTACCACGAATGTTGACAACAGAACCGCAACTGACCAGAGTGAAGACTTCTCAGACACTTATGACGCAATTCCATGTTCATCTAAACAATTTCTATGTGAGATTTTTAAAGTAGAATGAATCACTCTAAATCTAAATAAAAAATCTAGAGCAAGGAATGAAACTAGCATGGTTCTCCACTCGCCCAAATTCAAGCAAGTCGTTTCTGTACAAAGAGGCAGGTTGTTGCTTTAGAACAGGGGTTCTCAAAGTGGTCGATAGCGACCCCCAGGGGTCAACAGGATCATCCAAGGAGTCTATGAATAGTCAAGGGGTCAAAAGGGGGTCGATGAATAACTAACGTGTCGGAGAATTAAGTTACATATACTCGTACATCTAAAGTTCCAAACATATTTTCTTACTAGGTGTTACTTTTTTTTAATCATACTGAATGTCAAGTACTAAACTAATACTACTGTAAATGATTCCGACATTGTTTTTTCTTTTTTTTTGAAATATTAGGGGGTCGATAGAAAATTTGAAACTTCATAATGTGGTCGAGGAGTTAAAAAGTTTGAGAACCCCTGCTTTAGAACAGGCCCTTGGGGAAAGAAAATTAGTGAATTTTAACTGTGTATCTCAACCCTTCAGTCTCCAGGCCTGTTAACGTCTGACTGCTAACTGTTTCCAAATCTAGAAGCCAACCAGTCCTGTTTCCTTTCTGGGAAAATAATAAAATCAATCATGCTGTGGAGCTTTTGGAAGTCCGGAATGCAGCCTTCTTCAGCAGTGGAATATAGTATATATATATAATTATTTATATTATTCTATTATATAGAGAGATATATATATAATATATATAAATATATTAATAGATATGTAGACACTATAATATATGTATATATATATGTATATAAGATATGACATATATATATATTATATATATCTGTATATATATAGTGTTTATATATATATATATATGTGTATACATTATACATATAATATATGTTATATATATACATATTATATATCTAGTATATTATTTAATATATATATGTAATAAATATATATATATATAAAGGGAAATTGGCGTTCAAAAATTAATATATTTTTGTCTTAGAAACCTTGATATGTTTCCAATGGAATGTTTATACATCTGAAATATTCATTGGTCACCGACAACAACTGTCCAGAGTCCCGTCAACATTTTCTAAAACAACAGTTTTGTTAAAGTGCCAAAAAATAATAAGCTGTATGCTATACTTTGCATGCGGTATGGCTGATAAAATAAAGTATGCTATATATAGAATGATCGTTCATTGTGTGTGTATGTGTGTGTGTATTATATATATATATTATAATTATATATATATATATATATATATATATCTATATATATATATGTATATATATATGAATATACATATATATAGATATATGTATATATAGTATTATATACATATATATATATATATATATATATATATATATATATATATATGTATATATATATATATTATATATATATATATATATATATATATATATTATATGATATATATATATACTATACTATATATATACATATATATATAATATATATATATATATATATAGATATATATATATATATATATATATATATATATATATATATATTAATATATCACACACACATACACACACAATGAACGATCATTCTATTTATATAGCATACTTTATTTTATCAGCCATACCGCATGCAAAGTATAGCATACAGCTTTTTATTTTTTCTAAAACTGTTGTTTTAGAAAATGTTGACGGGACTCTGGACAGTTGTTGTCAGTGACCAATGAATATTTCAGATGTATAAACATTCCATTGGAAACATATCAAGGTTTCTAAGACAAAAAATATATTAATTTTTGAACGCCAATTTCCCTTTATTCGTCCTTATGCATAAACATCTGTGTGTGGGCATAATAGCCATAGGTATTTAATTTCGAAGGAGAATTGTAAGAAGTGACAATAGCGTGGCCAACTGTAACAGTGATTAATCATTACTGTCTGTATTTATCAGACAGAGATTTACACTGAAAATATAGCAAACTCAGCGAAAGGTGTTATATTAATGCTAATAAGAAAAGTAAATTGAATACACTGTGCAATAAAGATGCAATTGAATTTTTTAATCCTAACTACTTCAACAAACAACACTGATTTTGTTTTTTCCTATCGTGATACTGAGCAAAATTGCTTTTTTTTCTTGAAGAAAATAGACTCCAGTATTTTGTTCCAAATCATGGTGGTTACAACAGAGAGCTGCCAGAAGCTTGGCGATTCTCACTCATTAGAAGACAGGCACAAAGGAAGTCATCAAAAGCGCCAAGTGCGGCCGGGACGAAAATCCCGAAAATCCCTACAAGAATTCCAAGACGTGCAACTCACCTAACAACAATTTTCTGAGAGATTAATATAACCTATCATGCAAGATTACCTCGCGCCTCTCGCCCTCTAGTGGTCAGGCGATGATTTAAGGAGTGATAATTACCCACTTGGCAACTGCGTACTATCATTACCATCTCTCGCCAGAATTTACGTTACAGTTTTACCGCCCTTGTTTCACGTCTTTATTTATTGAATTGGAAGGGGGGCGGGGTGTGGAGGCCAAGCGAGGGAGGGAACATTTATGCAAAAAAGGCGGTTTTCTCTCGCAAACGAGTTTTTCCTCACTCTGATCACTCACCATTCAGGGGTTAAAGATATGCAGGAATGACCCCGGGAACTGGTTCAGAGTAACGGGAACTGTTCGTAAAGACTCGGGGAAGAGTTTGTATCGGGCGCCGAGATAAGAAAGTTCGCGCCAAACGAAATCTGATTGGCGGGAAATATACGTCGCGCGGGAAACGCGGTATCCCAATTACGGGCTGCTCTGTGAGCAAGAGCCCGTGCTGGCACAAGGCCAGCTTAATCTTAAACAACAACAACAGCGGTATCCCCAAAGGCTCTCGCGATGGAGAGCGAGCGTGTTGTTTCTTTCCGTCAGCGTTGTTTTCCTCACAATTACCTTCTTTATATTCGTTTCAGTTGGGGGATAAGTGTTCTGCAAGTTTAATTTTTTATAAAAAACAAAGATTTGTCTAATGAACGTGCAAAATAGGAAAGAACCTTTTAATGGTCATGCAAAGCCAGCAACCAGAATTGAAAATCAGAGAGCCATAACAAATCTCTATGCTATCGAAATTCGACTATCATTTGCAGCGTTAACATCGAAGTAAAGCAAAAATATAGACTCGCCATGTCTGCGTGCGTGCGAGAGCGTGTATTTGTGTGTGTGTGCGTGTGTGTGTGTACACACCAACCACCGCATAATAAAATATATATATATTACCCATCAAATAAGCGCTTAAAAAGGATAAAATGCGATTCGGGGAAAAATGAATAGATATTTACAACGATATATATCCAATGGAGATGAAAGATACTCGCCTGAACTTTGCGCGCATCTTAATCTTCACTTGTTTTTGTTTGGATATTTTTTATTTATTTTTTTTATTTATCGACTCTCATTTATTCTTGTCTCTCCGGGATAATTTACAGGTCAATCTTTGATGCTTTTAGCTCCGGTATTTTATAGAAAACTGATTCGGAGTATGGATGGATAGCAATCTCTCTCTCTCTCTCTCTCTCTCTCTCTCTCTCTCTCTCTCTCTCTCTCTCTCTCTCTCTCTCTTCTTTATTACAGTTATAAACAAATTCCTTTAGTTTACACCTTTGGCTGTCTTGCTGGGATATAACTCTCTCTCTCTCTCTCTCTCTCTCTCTCTCTCTCTCTCTCTCTTTATTTTTTTTGTCAGAATTTATGGAATCATTATGGCTTCAAATGACTCGGCAATAAAGTTATATACGACAGTTCTGCAATAAGGCACAATAACACTAATAAATTACAATAAATTCACTAGGGGTCATTATGCAAAATTATCCAGGCAGGCTGTTTAGTGCCGGGGGAGAATAATCTAAAAATAAAAGAAAATGCTTAGGTGTACCCACAATGCCCTCTCTCTCTCTCTCTCTCTCTCTCTCTCTCTCTCTCTATATATATATATATATATATATATATATATATATATATATATATAAACTATATCACTTACACAATTGTTCTGTGCATTAATATCTCCGCTAGATACCAATATATATATATAATATATATATATATAATAATATATATATATATATATTATATATATATAGCCTATTAATATATAATATATAATACATTACATATATATATATATATATATTATATATCTTATTTATAATATATTATATATATATATATACACGCTTGTAATTCTCTTGTATACTTCAATAACTGCAGCAAGTAACAGAGTAATGCACTTATTGATGAGAATTCTTCTATAGAATATTATGCATAATTAGGTGAATGTTTTTTTAGGATATCCTATTCAAATGTATCTTTAGGTATCTGTCTCAATAGACGTGCTTTATACACACGAACGGTTTCGAAGTTGAACTAAATTGAATAGATATTGAACAGTTGCATAAGAGTTGCAAAATACCTCTGATGACTTGCATAACTTTAATTGACAATTAATGGACATCTGCTTTGCAATGGAATGCAATAATGCATGTAATGTAAACCTCATTTTCATTTCATTTCGATCACTTATTTATGACATCAAAATCTTTTATTGCTTTCTAATTTTATTTCATGTATTGTTTTGTAAGATCAAATAAAGAAATATCGTAGTATATATTTACAAAAGCCTGCTTTGCATTTCTCTCGTATTGCACATTTTTGATGGATAGGTACTGCCAATCTTTTGTCCCTATAGCTCCTCACGCTTTTTCCATCATATGTACCTATAATTATCTGTAATCCCTACATGTAATGTTTCGCTAAATCTAGTATTATTTCGAAAAGAGTCGTTCCAATGATTTTTGTTCCTTTTGTTACAATTTCCAGTTCTACTCATTTGGGCAACTAAGTGAAGCAATTCAGTATTTATGCCTATGTTTAAGAATGAATTTACATCGCCAAGCCCCCCACCAAAAAGTATTGTATTTTTCTGCAATATATTCCATCTGTCTCCAGCACCAGAGGTTATTCTCTCTCTCTCTCTCTCTCTCTCTCTCTCTCTCTCTCTCTCTCTCTCTCTCTCTCCTTCTTCTTCTTCTTTTACATTCCACCCCTCCCCTCCATGTATTCTCCCAACCCTCCACCCCCCTCTCTCCCTTAGCCGCTTCCCCCCCCCCACCCCCCTCCCAACCCCCGGCCCCCAGCTCTCTCGCCATGCTCAGGTTTTAGGCAGGTGGTTTATAGCGCATGCGCTGACGATTATAGCGATGATTATAGTGATGGTTATAGCGATGATTAAAGCCCACTTTCAACACATTAGTTGATGATTTGCAACACTTGATGGTATGGGGTGGGACACTCACCGCCGGTGCCTCTCTCTCTCTCTCTCTCTCTCTCTCTCTCTCTCTCTCGGAGCAAGAAGGTCTTATGCCACTCGCAGTTTATGACCGTGTGGTTAAAGGTTAGTTATGGGCATATAATCACTATGTATTGACGCCCCATGTATTTTCTATATCGGTTGATCTTAGTCAATTGGGAGTAAAGGAGTGGGGGATGGAGTGGAGATGGAGTGGGGGAAGGAGGGAGAAGGAGAGAGGGAGGGAGTAAGAGAGGGAGGAATTGGGGAAGGGGGTAGGAGTCCACGAAAGAAGGGAGTACCAAGGAGGTGGACGAGGAAATAAATAGAATGAAGTGGTGATGGGAGGAGCTGAGAGAGAGAGAGAGAGAGAGAGAGAGAGAGAGAGAGAGAGAGAGAGAGAAGGGAAGTATATAGAATTTGTAAAATGGAAAGGTCGATACAGCAGATAAATTACAATCTGTTAACGGAAGAAAAGAATATACGAAATTATACCAAATAAAAAAAAAGCAGAGGAATATCAGACAGGTGGAATAAATAAATGGAGAAAGTAAGGACGAAAATATTATAAGGAATAAAAAAAATTCAAAAGTAACTTGCAAACTACAAAATATAAATCATCGTAAAGTAAATAAGCTTCCTAGTATTTCTGAACCATTTTTTCTGAAAGCAAAACTAAAAAAAAATGTTATGGCATACATTTTATCATATATTCACCCACAACACAACATGGCCGAGTCATAACCACAATCCCTCAAAAAATGCTTTGTTTTAGTCAACATCATTATAAAAAAAAACTTCTCTACCGGTAAACTTCGCTAGCTAAGACTTCGATTAACTTGACCGGTACCGCGAAGTTGCACTGGAAGACTTAGACCAATATCCTGTTTAGAGCCATATCCTGCTATTACAGAATCATCATACTTCTGGAATCCGAAGCGAGGTCTACTCTAACTTATTTGATCGCTTGGAAATTCGCTTTGCCGGTGTATAACAGTCGTAATAACTGAACGCGGGTAAGTTTCTCTTTCGCTGTTTATTGGCTTCCCAGGAAAGAGGTTATCTCTCTGCTCTTGAGTTTTCAGGGAAAAGTTTGTCACGTTGGTAAAAAAAAGAAAATAAAAAAGGTTAGGGAGTGGTGAAGTCTTGATAACACTTTTACAAGAGAACTACGAGATTTAACAAGGAATAAAGTCAACAGCAAAAAAAAAAAAATGTATTGAAACTTGCATCTAATTTCACACTGTCAAAAGGGAATAGCAAGAATTAAAAAAGGAAGAATAAAACAGAAGAAAAAAACTGCTGACAAATAAAAAAGTTATACTTCTTAAAGTAATTTGAAACAAAATACAAAACCACCCGTAGTTTTCGACGTAAGCAAAACGAGTCTTCGACCAAGAGGTAAACAAGCTTGGACGAGTAACATAACAGTGGATTTCATATTAGCAGAGAAAATAGATTTATAGATCCATGAACATTAATTTGAGGGGAAACAACTGAAGTCGGACACAAGGAAATAGGTCTGACAGGAGACGGACGCCAAAATAATCGTACAAAGATTATTGTTCAGAAAACAGGAAACCGAACAAAATCCAGTTTAAAAGTTTTGGCGCAAAAGAAGAAGAAGGAGAAGAAGAAGAAGAGGAAAAGAAGAAGAGGAAGAATGAAAAGAAGAAGAAGAAGAAGAAGAAGAAGAAGAAGAAGAAGAAGAAGAAGAACGAAGAAAAGTAAGAAGAATAAAAAGAAGAGAAGAAAAATAAGAGAATGAGAAGAAGAAGAAGAACAAGAAGAAGAGAAGGAAGAAGAAGAAAGAAGAACGAAGAAGAGAAGAAGAAGTGGAAGGAAGAAGGAGAAGAATAAGAAGAAGAGAAGAAGAAGAAGAAAAAGAAGAGGTGAAGAAGAAGAGAAGAAGAGAAGAAGAAGAAGAAAGAGAAGAAGAAGAAGAAGAGCGAAGAAGAAGAAGAAGAAGCGAAGAAGAATAAAAAAAAAAAAAAAAAAAAAAAAGAAGAAGGAAGAAGAAGGAAAAAAAAAAAAAAAAAAAAAAAAAGAAGAAGATAAGGAGAAGGAGGGGGGGGGGGGAATAAGAAGAAGAAGAAGAAGAAAAGAAGAAGAAGAAGAAGGAGAGAGAGGAGAAGAAGGAAAAAAGAAGAAGAACAAGGAGAAAAAAAAGGATAAGAAGAAGGAAGAAGAATAGAATAAAGAAGAAGAGGAAGAAGAAGAGGAAGAAGGAGAAGAAGAAGAAGAGGAAGAAGAAGAAGGAGAAGGAGAAGAAGAAGAGGAAGAAAGAAGAAGAAGGAGAAGAAGAAGGAAAGGAAGAGATAGTCTTCCAGGGAAAAGAATGATATTTTCCTGTTCTCGGGACGAGGCAGTTATACTTCCCTTTAGCAAAGCATCAAAAGTAATTTCCGCGATGTCTATAACTCGGTTTCGAAAGTATTTCGCCGTAAAATGGATTTGAGTAAATGGGAAATCATCAATGAACTTCGGCAAACCAGATCTGAGTAACTTTATAACGCTTACTGGTGCAACATTTGAAAAATAATAAAAAAAATTGAAAAATAATAAGTATTTAAAAAAAAGAATAAAAATAAAGATAATATATGCAATAGAAATAATTTTTTTAAAATGAGTTCCAGTTGACATACGAGTGGCACTTACAAGTGAATATCACTTTCATTTAGTGCTACTTGGCATGTTCATGCGTCTTCTACATGAGAATGCCACTTACAAATGAGTGCCATTTACTT
>NC_087210.1:72401403-72408903 GCF_015104395.2 Macrobrachium nipponense | reverse complement strand
TATATATTATAATATATATCATTATATAGTTATGTGAGTGTGTGTATTATATATATATATACATATATATATGTTATACATATAATAATTAATATATATAGATAATAATACATTATATATAAATATATTAAATAATATATATTAATATAATACAATACATTTATATAATATTATTTAATCATATAACAAATGCCCATTATTGTACGCCTTTTTAATATCTATTTGGATTAATACTAGTATTCATACATTTTTAGTTGGCCGCCTATAAAATTATCATAATGAACGTCATCATGAACATTACCAATGATTGCTGGCATTGTTAGTACCGTTATTGCCATTATAACCATTACTTTTCACATTCAGTGCAACGAATTTTCTCGCATATAAATTATTGTGTAGAAATAAATAATGATAATATTTAATAGGGATCGATTTTATTGCTACTACAACTAGTAATTATTCTCTCTCTCTCCTCTCTCGCTTGTGCAAATGCAATAGTCTCCAAAACTACCAATAATAATCGTTCATTTGGTTATAGCATAACGTTAGGATTTAGTTTTGGACATCAAGTGGATGAAGAGAATATATATTTTATCCTCCAAAATATATATATATATATATATATATATATATATCTATATATATATATATATATATATATATACGTATATATATATATATATATATATATATATATATATATATATATATATACTACACACACACTACACACACACACATATATATATATATATATATATATATATATATATATATATCTATATATATATATATATATATATTATATATCAACACTCAGACCTTAAAAACTAGTGGGGCTGGAGGGCTGCAAATTGGTATGTTGATCATCCACCCTCCAATTATCAAGCAAACCAAATTGCAACCCTCTAGCCTCAGTAGTTTTGATTTGATTAAACTTAGTCATAATCGTGCTTCTGGCAACGATATAGGACAAGCCACCACCGGGCCGTGGTTAAAGTTCCATGGGCCACGGCTCATACAACATTATACTGAGACCACAGAAAGATAGATCCATTTTCGGTGGTGTTGATTATCCGTTGTAACGGCTGTACAGAAAACTCGATTGTGCCGAAGAAACTTTGGTGCATTTTTTACTTGTTTAAGTTGAGGACATAAAGTCTGTCTCCTCTAAAGTAGACTTGAATCAGTCATTATGTGGCGTCGTTCTTAATTTCCTTCCGTGGAAACAAGAAGCTTTGGAATTCTTTCCTTGCTTTCTGTTTCCTTGAGAACTTACAATCTTCCATTATTTCAGAAGTTTGCCTAATGCTAGATAAGTGCTCTGTTCCTATTCCTATTATAAAGAGGGAATGATATCAAATAACTTAATGGTGTTACATTAGATGACAGATGAACTGATGATTCGATGAAAAATGTATACATTTATTCAGGTTTGCTCGAGACATTTCATAATGGAAGCTAAGCAAAAAAAAAAAAAAGGACGAAAACACGACTCTACGGTACCTTCTTGAGCCTGATATAGTCCCATGGAGTTAAAAGCTCTGAATACCTCTCTCTCTCTCTCTCTCTCTCTCTCTCTCTCTCTCTCTCTCTCTCTCTCTCTCTCTCGCTCTTTATGTAGAGCTAATAAGAGGCTTATGTGACACCTACCCGGGCAAACATTACACCTTCGGCATCATAATTACAACTCAAGGACCGAATCTTAAATTCGCCATCGGGTTCGGCCGAGGACGTTAATAGGCACGAATTCCAACAGGGAAGAAGAAGAAGAAAGACGAGGGAGAAGATGGTCTTGGAGAGGAGGAGGAGGAGGAGGAGGAGAGCTAGAGGCGGGGTAGGAAAGTGGAAGGAGTTAGTTGGTGCTGAGAGAGAGAGAGAGAGAGAGAGAGAGAGAGAGAGAGAGAGAGGACGCTTAACATTTCACAAATTCGAAGGTGCGCTCCTTCCAAAGGCTGAAAGTAAGGGGTTAAATGTTGGGCAGCTCTTGGCGGCTTTTTTGAATAAGTAACCACTTTATCTATGACGTTTCCTCCAGGTTAATCTCTCTCTCTCTCTCTCTCTCTCTCTCTCTCTCTCTCTCTCTCTCTCTCTCTCTATCCGGCCTCCTTCTCTCCCTTCATTAATGTTGAATAAATATTATGTTTATCCCAGTTCACTATCACAGCACTTCTAATTCTGTTGTCATAAAGTTGACTTTAATTGTTAAGAGAGAAAAGAGACACCAGACATTCAATGCTTAATCTAAGATCATCTCTGGTTTTAAGAACATCAGAAAATCGTTTCTATTATGCAGTTCTGAATAAATAATTGAAGCATGCTTGGAAAAAGATATCTGACTTTTACTTTTTACATATTCATTTATCGGCATTTTGGGTGTCAGGATGTTAGAGTATGGAATCTTTTAGCTTTGTTTTTCTTGGTGACATTAATACATATTTTAGATTTACAAGTGTTTTCTCATACACAAACACACACACACACACACACACACACACACACACACGCACGCACACTCATGCATCCTAAATTTAGTAAACGGTATTATCTTTCGGTTTTCATGTAGGTAGCATTCCTGAATTTCTAATGTATTCTACAATTAGGTTTTAGTTTTCTGTAAACAAAATTATTGAGAAGGTTTTGTCTGTTTGTCCACACTTTTTCTGTCCGCCCTCAGATCTTAAAAACTACTGGGGCTAGAGGGCTGCAAATTGGTATGTTGATCATCCACCCTCCAATCATCAAACATACGATATTACAGCCCTCTAGCCTCAGTAGGTTTTTATTTTATTTAAGGTTAAATTTAGCCATAATCATACGTCTGGCAACGTTATAAGAGAGGCCACCACCGGGCAGTGGCAGAGAGCTTATGAGACCACCGAAAGATAGATCTATTTTCGGTGACCTTGATTATACGCTGTAGCGGATGTACAGAAAACTCGATTGCGCCGATGAAAATTCGGAGCACATTTTACTTTTTTTTTTTTTTTTTTTGTTTTTTTTTTTTTTTTTTTTAATTAATTCTATCAGGTCGTTAAGTGAGTCTACTTAAGAGACCGCAAGGGAAGACACTCAAATATGATTCCAGATCTTTCTCAATTTACCTTCTGAGTCGAAGAAAAGGATCGGTAAAATAATAAAAAGAAAATCTCCAAAATCTTCCATCTTCCCAAATATCATCTCAATTTCATTTCCTTTTATCGAGTGAAACTTGTGTTTTGCCTTTATGCAGCAGACATCAGCTTTACAAGCTAGCGGCCTTTTTATACATCTATCAAGAGGATATTAGAATATCTTAATTTTTTCTTTCATAAATCTGAATTTAATATTTCATTTGAATTTATTTCGCCACAACATCATCTACTTTCAGCTTGGCAGTATACGTTGTAACGGTAACCGGCAGTAGACTCTACCCCGAAAGTTTTTATTTATTTATTTATTCGAGAGAGAGAGAGAGAGAGAGAGAGAGAGTGCTGTGTATTGAGTTAACCATATTGGGAAACAACATTAAATATTTAGACTAAAGTTGCCTTGTCAGTGTATTTTAAAGTCGGGCCTAAAGTATATACTATTCCAAGCCCCAAACTTTTATATTGAAGAATATAACTGAAAATTGCTGCTCTGAATAAAGATGAATAGTTTTATTCACCATTTGATATACTGAATAATGATAACGGGGGCGCTTCGTACAGTCAATAAAATCAATGGATGCCACTATTAGGGACGATTACAAATTGCAGAAAAATGTCAGTAACAATTAAAAAAGGAAGTTGATTTATTTTGGTCCAGATGGCGAACTTTATTCTCGCAATAACTACACGCGCGTGCATTCAAGCCGACACACACACACACACACACACAACACTCACACATACGCTAACATATATATATATATATATATATATATATATATATATATATATATATATATATATCTAAGCTAATTTCACATCGGTAAGATGTCTCTAGCCTTAGACGTTCTCAGCAAGTCTTTATTTTGGGGTGAGGTTGCCAGTCTTACGCACTTTTCCTTGACCCCGGTAGATACTACTAATATCTATTAACATCCGGATAGATCGATGGGCGGCAGCCGGAGATGATTGGCGATCCTATCAAACGTGTATCGAAAGAACTGTACCACCCTGCACTAATACCCGCTCCGGCATCTCCCAAAGATGGGCATTCTGCTCGATACATACATTATATATATATATATATATATATATATATATATATATATATATATTTATATATATATATATATATATATATATATATATATATATATATATATATATATATATATATATATATATATATATATAAAGACAAAATTCACGAAGGGAGGAGAACCGATGGAGTTCTGCAAGGCCTTCAGACTTTCTGTCCTTTACTTAGTCTGCTAAGTAAAGGGCTAGAAGTCTAAAGGTCTTTCAGAACACCATCGTTTCTCTTTCCTTCGTGGATTTGACTTTATTTATATATTCATCACGTTCTGTATTATCGTGATTCTGTTATACATACATGCATACATACATACATATATATATATATATATATATATATATATATATATATATATATATATATATATATATTATATATATATATATATATATATATATATATATATATATATAACTGAATCACGAAAGTTTGGAACGTGATAAATCCATAAATAAAGGTATAAGCCTCGAAGAACAAATAAACAACGGAGTTTCCGCAAGATCTTTCGATGTTCAACGTCCTTTACTTAGCTGATAAACTGACATACATGAGGAGTTGACAGTACAGGAAAGCTCGTATAACTGACAGATAGGGATTATAAGATTAGTACCTAGAGTCCGGCACGCCTGAAGAAAGAGTAACCTTTCCAAACAAGCATAAACATGGGTACAATTTGAAAAAACAAAAAGTCAATCTGCTCAGACACAGGGACAAGACAATTAAAGGATAATCTAGCGTGACAGCTATTCAGAACTTTGATAAACAAAAACTTATTCACAATACATAATCACAATTCATATTAAACATACATATACAATGAAGATATCTCTAAGGCAACTAATTTGTATTTAAGTCTGTAATTATATCTTTGAGGTCATTCTTAAACATGTTACAAATGCAAGGGTCTAAATGAAACAGGCCACGACTGATATTAAAATTACAATGTGAAGTAAGTTGTATTATAGCAGATTTTAAAAGATTTCGTGGTAAGACATCGTTTGACCTTGCAATTACTGAACTACCAATCGAATTTATTCGTTGGTTGTTTTCACTTAAATGAATGAATATTGCATTAGCTGTTTGCCCAGTTTTTACAGAATATTTATGCTGGCTTAATCTTACTTCTAAGTCCTTTTTATTAACATTCCTTTTAGTGTGTTATTATAGGAAAAAACAAGGTTGACCTTAAAGGTTTTTAACAATAATGTAATGGTTTCAAATCCATTAAATCATTGTTAAAAGCCTTTAAGGTCAACCTTGTTTTTTCTTATAATAACACACTAAAAGGAATGTTAATAAAAGATGGCCACAGGGAAAGCAACAACATAATATATAAAATTCCATGTATGGACTGCCCTTCTTTTTATCTCGGACAGTTGAGCAAGGGCTTAGAAGTAAGATTAAGCCAGCATAAATATTCTGTAAAAACTGGGCAAACAGCTAATGCAATATTCATTCATTTAAGTGAAAACAACCAACGAATAAATTCGATTGGTAGTTCAGTAATTGCAAGGTCAAACGATGTCTTACCACGAAATCTTTTAAAATCTGCTATAATACAACTTACTTCACATTGTAATTTTAATATCAGTCGTGGCCTGTTTCATTTAGACCCTTGCATTTGTAACATGTTTAAAAATGACCTCAAAGATATAATTACAGACTTAAATACAAATTAGTTGCCTTAGAGATATCTTCGTTGTATATGTATGTTTAATGTGTATCGTGAATAAGTTTTTGTTTACCAAAGTTCTGAATAGCTGTCACGCTATATTATCCTTTAATTGTCTTGTCTTTGTGTCTGAGCAGATTGACTTAATTTTTTTGTTTTTTAAATTGTACCCATGTTTATGCTTGTTTGGAAAGGATACCCTTTCTCCAGGTGTGCCGGACTCTAGGTACTAACCTCCCTATCAGTCAGTTATACGAGCTTTCCTGTACTGTCAATTCCTCATGTAGGTCAGTTTATCTGCTAAGTAAAGGACGTTGAAAGTTGAAAGATCTGTTTATTTTTTCTTTCGTGGCTTATTCCTTTATATATATATATATATATATATATATATATATATATATATATATATATATATATGTATATATATATATATAATATATATATATATATATATATATATATATATATATATATATAGTATATATATATATATAATATATATATATATATATATATATATATATATATATATTATCATTGTTTACAATACTCTTATCGTGTGCATCAATACCTAAATAGAAAGTTGTATAGATTAAATAACCTTAACATCTCAAAGTTCAAAATATCATTTATGTACCCACGAGACGTCTCAAGATGAAGATAACTCATAGCCCAGCCAGAGACTATAAAGATATATTCCTGTCCACTCGTTTCGTACTATATGTATAGAACTCTTAAAGCTTACGGGGCTGTTTCTGAACTCCTCTTCACTATTACCTTAACTAGGGTTTCAAATATCTGTGACCATTTTTTGTTTATTATTTTTGCTTTAATGAATTGCTGACCACATATAGGCCATAAGAGCGTCTTAGGTACACAGATGACGCGCCGGGCTTTGAAATGTTAAGAAAAATGTAGATTTATACTACAGTTTATTTAGACAGTTCATACTGCAGAGATAAGGTAACTTATCAAGAAATTACGTAAGGTAGAAAAAACAGAGGGCATTCAGAACAACAGGTTAAGATTAACCCTTGTCTTAAAAAAAAGGGGGCACTCAAAACAACATATTAAGATTAACATTCGTCCTTAAAAAAGATTATGCTACTACATGGGTATCTAATTCTTCGGGATACATTTATTAGCTGTTTTCTTTTTTTATTTACTTTTAAATTTTATTTTCATACAAAAGCTGGCGTTCTATGCCGTGGATGTTTCCTTTACAAGTTAATGCTATTTTACTCTTGCTACATACGAATATTTGAACTTTTCTAAAAAAGTGAATGAACAAAAAGGGGGTTGTTTTAGAGGGGGTTTGGCGGGTGTGGGGGTGGGGGGTGGTGGGGGGAGGGGAAACTAATGTAGGGCAACATCGATGACACTTCGATCATGTGGTAAAGTAACCTATCTTAACAAAAAGACAGAATTTTCTAACGTGCTTTCAACCCTCCAAATGGCACCAACTGTAAGCAGGTGTAATCTACTGATTGCATGAGTTACTTTACCTGGCGTCGCAGTGGCTCTATGTCACGACGGTTACTCGCCTGTAAATAGAGGTTAATTTTATAGATACAAAGAGGCTTATGAATTATAATTAACCA
>NC_087210.1:72363903-72391403 GCF_015104395.2 Macrobrachium nipponense | reverse complement strand
CACTTCCTAATTAGACTTTTCTGTACTCAATCCTCTTTCATTCTTTTCACAAGACCAAACCACAGCAAAACATCTAATCCCTCCTTTGACCTCCACTAACCTTCCTACCTACCATTTCTTCTACGTATCTCCAAGATTCTCACTCTTCTAGCTCTGGCTATTCTAATGGCAAATTTACTGCGAAGACAGATCATCTTAAAAGCTACAATATTTTCCATTTTTTTTTTTTTTGTTCTTTTTTACTTTATTTCACATTTAACATTCCCACTTCACTCCCATAAAGGAGAGTTGGCTAAACGGTCTCATCCTATGTTTCAGCCTTGGCGGTCATAGTTATTCCAAGTCTATCAGTATTATTATAATTTTTATTAATTATGTTGAAGGTCGCTCAAGTAGAAACCCAAAGGATGTGTGAGACCAGGGGAAACAGCGAATAAGAATGAATTGATAATCCTGTACTAGGTGTATATACCAAAAAAAAAACTTCATTCATTATCATTACTTTAAAAAAAATACTTAAAATATATGAGCCTTCAAGCCCCTTTACTTTGTAAAACAAATTTCCAAAAAGTAGAATTGCCAAATGTGAAAAAAATAATTTGGGAAAAATAACACTTAAATAAAGGTAAATTAGCAAACATATAAACATACACATACATGAACAGCAATATCAGACGGAAAGAATTAAGGAAATACTACAGCACTGAAATCGTATTATAGCTTCCTTCAAGCATGTAATCTATTAATATTTTCGTTTTTGGCATCTGCGGAATCGCCTGTGATCTACAAAGCGATGCCAAATAAATGTCATATAACACGCAATCTTTTATGCCTTTCTGCAAAAGCACGGAGTAAGTTTACAATTCTTCTTCTTCCCAGCTGGTTCCCATTTTTATATGGGGGCGCTGTTAATTCCCTTCTCATGTAAGTCTCCTCTCACACAGTCCTTCCATCTCTTTCTTGGTGTCCCTTTTCTTCTTCTTCCTTGGAAATCCATCCCCATAGTATGTCTCCCAGCATGGTCCTCATCGCTCCTCAACAGGCGTTTACAATGCTCCATATTTTTGTACGTCTATGGTTTACAATGAATTAATAATGATGGTTACTTCAAGAAACTACCTATTCTTATCAGGACAGTGTTTTATTTACACTGGTGATAAATCATCAACATATCTTTAGACACGCGAACAATACGTCACCAGTTTAAATATAGAGGCTGGCCTCAAATGTGGTTCAGAGTGTTCAAGCAGCCTAGTTCCTAATCAGGTCAATATTCCATCAATGCATGCGCCTTGTAAATACAGTCAGACCAACATTAGGGAAAGGGGGAATTCAATTCATAATTAATATCAGTTGGTCAATAAAAAAAAAAATATCAATAATGAACTCACTAATAAACAGCGCGTCCATAAAAGAAATAAAGAAAATATTTGAATTATAGCAATTTATTTGTCTTGAATTCATGAGGCACTTCAAGTATTTTTCACGTGGTCCTTAAAGGAAATCAAATATTTTTGTTTCCTTTACGGATTTTATGCGGAATATTGCCAAACCTCTTGCCAGATTTAACGATGTCCAATCTGTTTCTTTTTTTATTTGTTTTTGTTTTTTGTTTTACTGGCGTTTCTTATTTTATCTTATCTGTATATATGACCACAGTGCCAGAACCCTATATCAAGACACTAACAACCAGAGAAGGAGAGGAAAAAGTGTGATGTTAATGGTGATCGTTTCTTTTTACAGTGTAAATATGAAATGGATTCAAATAAACGTATATAACGGTTTAAGAATTGTATGAAAAACATTTAAAAATCTCCAATTTCGAGGCCCAGTAAATGAGGAGCTGATCAAATGGGCTGACTCTCATCTTCGAACTTTCCTCAAAGTGTGTGTCATGGCTTGTACCAGCTGGTCGAGGAACTTGCCATTACATATATAGTTAAGCAGCTATCCAGAATAATGCCGATTGTAACATGCTGTAAAATCTAAACATGAAATTGAAGTGAGGTTATGTTGATAGTGAGAACCGAGTTACTGGTATTGGAAAGAGAAATTTCAATTTACAACTTTGAGTAAAGGCATGGAAAATCCAGCAAAGGTCTGGAGAGGCAACTCAACAGAGTAGAGACATAACATTCTTCTTTGGCTGAAACGCCACATTTATGCACAGCTCAATATCAGGAGAATTTATTTCATTCAGCGTAAAATTATATATATATATATATATATATATAATATATATATATATATATATATATATCTACACACACGTGTAGATATATATATATATATATATATATATATAAAATATATTATATATATATATATATATATATATATATATATGTGTGTGTGCGCGGGGAGAAGCTGCAAGACCCATACCCTGTCTTTGACTCCCTACTCATACTGGTAACCAACTACAGTTGGGTCGACTGGTTGGCATTAAACAGGAACGAACCACGGACCTTACAATATTCACACCAGTTCTCATCCATTATGTATACAGGTATTTGTGTGAGTATGTTTCAATTTGTAAAGTATGCATACATGCGCATTTTCATGCTAATATTCATATGCAAATATCAGCGCTCTCAAAGGAAAACAAGTTATTGTCTACTTGAATGTGATTTAATATTCTTATGGATATTAATCTTCCAATCAACTCAAAACAAATGGATGCAACGGTAGATTCATTTTTTCTCTCTCTTTCTCTTCATAATCGACTTATTTATTGATTAATTAATCAACTGATTAATTAATTATTTAATTTTTTAGATATTTATTTATTTATTGTTATTTTTTGCCCCGCCACACAGCTAGGAAACTGGTGCTGTTCTATGCCATGTAGAGTAAAAAAAAAATAAGTAATAATAATTCTTCGCTTTCTGTTCCGTTCTTTAGAAGTTTTGAAAAAAAAACAGTTGAATTACTATTAACTATAATATCTACTGGGGATGCTGTAATACAGCATAAATGATCTTATCTTTGAAGCGACTGTACTCATAACTGTAATTAAGAGAACCATCACATAATTATAATCCCCCTGACCTTCCTCCTCACTATTTTAAGGAGGCAAACTCTCCCCCCTCCAGTCTTCACTTTTCCCCTCCACCCCAACTCCCACATTATATGGGACCAAATAAACACATCCCTCCCACATCACACAACACCCACAACACCTCACGACAAACCACACACTCCCACATACACACCCACACACACACACACACACACACACACACACACCCACAGATCGGCATCGGGGTGTCGAAGCGGTAATCGCATGATTATTATGCTATTAAACACTCACTGGATTTTTCCATCACTTTGGCAAACACAGCTGTTTTTGCTGCTGCCGAAGCTGTTTGTACTTCTCTGGTGCTGCTGTTGCTGCTGCTGCTGCTTTTCCTATTCATTTTACTGTTTGGCTTTTTATTCGTGTTGTCACTGCTATACTGCCTTTCTTATAACATAGACATTTTAATGTTCTTTTGCTGATTAATGTTATTGTTGCTGTGGCCGATCTTTTTTTTTTATTTTCCTTGCTGCTTTTATTGTCACTCCTATTATTTCTATCATCGTTACTGCTGCTACGTTGACGATGCTGCTACAGGTTTTTTTTTTTCTCTATTTCTCACGCTGCTTTTAATGCCGTTCCGGTATTGGCATGTGCTAAATTCTACTGCTATTACAATTCCTATCGCAGCTGCTATAGTGTTCCTACCATTACGAAACGGTAGGTCCTTCCTGCTACTTTATCGTACTTTATCCACCGTTGCTACTTTTCCCAAGAAGTTCTGCTGCCTTTGGCTACGTTTTGCTTTCATTGTCCGTCTGACAAAGTTAAGTATATCTTAGTTTTACCAGACCACTGAGCTCATTAACAGCTCTCCGAGGGCTGGCCCGAAGGATTAGATATTTTTACGTGGCTAAGAACCAATTGGTCACCTTAGCAACGGTACCTACAGTTTATTGTGGGATCCGAACAACATTATATCGAGAAATGAATTTCTATCACCAGAAATAAATTCCTCTGATTCCGCGTTGGCCGAGCTGAGAATCGAACTTCGGACCAACGGGTTGGAAGCCGAGCGCGAAAACCACTCGTCCAACAAGGAACTGTCCGTCTGACAACAAACGCTCCTTCGTTTCACCAAAAGAGCTTGTAAGGTTAAAAGCTCATTGCTGCTTATTCCTTTTTTAGGCCAAGGCCGCCAGCATAGCCAGACTTGGCCTCGGTGTGGGGTTATGGGGTTTAAAGCGTGGGGTGGAATAAGTCCTCCCTTTACCTTGGGATGAGGTTCAAGGTTCGTCGGTGGGGTGGGTTGGCCATATGGAGGTTGGATGTGCCCTTTGGGGGGATGGGGGACGAAGGGGGTCAGGGAAGGGGTAAATAATTTCACAGCATGGGACCGGGATAAACTTGAGTCTAATTTGGTTCTTAAGTTGACAGTAAGAGGGTTTTTTTTTTTCTATTCGTCGGATTGAAAGCAACAGAGAGAGAGAGAGAGAGAGAGAGAGAGAGAGAGAGAGAGAGAGAGAGAGAGAGAGAGAATGCTTTTTGTTTCCTATTGGAGCTTTGTCCTCCTCGCCTGATTCTTCTTTTTCTCTTTTTCCTCTTACTCTCCGGAGATATCTTTACTCACATCAATTAGTGCCAGAGAATTAGAGCTAATTCATCCTGTATGCCAAATATCATTTCAGCAGCAAATTAAGATTCATGCTATCTAATCAGGCCATCCATCATACATATCACCTGGCCATTTCTCTCTCTCTCTCTCTCTCTCTCTCTCTCTCTCTCTCTCACACACACACACATACACAGAGTATGCCAATTCCATCTTGCTTATCTTATTGACCAAGAGACCGTAAGCAGCTCATAGTAGACTTTTTTTTCCCTTAAGTAGGACAGAGAGGGGCAGACCCTCTGTCTGTTTTGAAATTCTTGGTTATATTTATTAACCATACCCAAATTCCTCTTCTGTTTTTCATTGAGAGGTCTAGTTCACACACAATAATGTAAGGAAATTTATTATTTAATTTGTAAATCAAAAGATCTAAAGTCCTTGCACTGGGGGACGGATAAATAGAAACACACACACATGTATATATATATATACATATATATGTATATATACATATATATGTATATATACATATGTAAAACATGCGCGAATACGTGAATCTCTCTCTCTCTCTCTCTCTCTCTCTCTCTCTCTCTCTCTCTCTCTCCGTTTCTAGATATGCATCAGTTACTTAGACTTCTAACCTTTATTTTGACGCAAGATACTGTATAATTAATCTGTGATGAGTTACCAATAATTTAATTAAAATATACAATTAAAAGGACAACAGGATAATGAATAAAGTAATTTTTTCAAATTCAAGAAATGACTCAGAGAAATATAAATCGAAAGTAAGCAACTTGCCAAGGCCTACCTAGTCTTCTGTAATTACCGATCACCGAAAAAGACTTATTCCAGAATCACACGTAGGGGAACCGTTTGTAATTAGGCCTTGTTTTTTTTTTTTTTTTTTTTTTTTTGTAGAACCAGACTCAACTACATCTATCTACAATCTGTAATGGTTTACTTATTTTTTTTATAAATACCGCAAACTGTTCCCGATTCATCGAAATATCTTAATATATTAGAATGTTTCATGTTCGGATTGCCTGAATGCACTTTAATCTTACAAGGCGTGATCCGACCTCTAGCATACTCGGAATGCATGCAAGATTTTCCCCTGACACATGAGTTGTAAACATTATATTCCTAACTTAACGTAAATTAAAACGTTCTAAAATCTACGGTCAAATAGAGCCTTGGTTCACCAACGAAAATTAAAATAAATACTCTATATTTTATTATAAATAATTTTTCTGTACTGTTTAACATGCACACTAATTATTCTTTAAATTTTCATTCTAATAAATAAATCATAGATATCCTGTTCTGAAATTCCTGTATCTTTAACTAAACGCAAAACACCTTTTTTAGAGCTTTTGAGGCTCTTCCATAGACCTTTACAACCACCCCACCACTCCCAACAAGAAGAAGAAGAAGAACAACAACAACAACACCAAAATAGTTTGTAGGCTTACTCCTAGAGTAAGCGAAAACATAGATCTATATTATTAAATGACATTTCCTCATATCAGTATCCGTTGACTACTATATGCCAATTTGCAGATACAATGACTGATGCTCGATCTAAGAAAAATAAATTTGTTTGAAGGTAATATATCTGACGATAATCTAAGCATTTTGCCGTTCCTATTCGACATCACGCACAATTTCTCTCTCTCTCTCTCTCTCTCTCTCTCTCTCTCTCTCTCTCTCTCTCTCTCTCTCTCTCTTTCTCTCTCAATAAGACCTGCAAAAAATGTTTTTCTACAATTTAACTTTCACGCATTTATAGTAATATAAAAAGATTTTCAATGTAAATATATATATATATATATATATATATATATATATATATATATATATTAACATTGAAAATCTTTTTATATTATTATAAATGCGTAAAAGTTAAATTGTAGAAAAACATTTTCTACAATTTAACATTTATATATATATATATATATATATATATATATATTATGTATATATATATATATATTATATATATATATATATATATATATATATATATATAGATAGATAGATATACACATACATATATCCAGATATCTGTACTCTTATTCTGTATGATATATTTTTCTTCAGGGCTTTTGATGTAAACGCATTGCACTAAAGTTTACTCGAAAGGATTCCATTCATTTTCATTCATTATTCAGCGTATTGTTTCAGATTGCATTTTCGTCATGAATTTCATTATTGGGACATTCCTGATGATTCTCGTGCAAAATGTTTGCCCTCCACTAATAAAATTCATAAGAAAATGACAAAAGAGAAAACTATACCGATATTTGAAAGAAGTTGTGATCTCCAACGGGTAATTCAAAGAATTTTTCATCTGCAAAAGATAATTCAAAGAAGTTGTGACCTCCAAAGGAAAATTCAAAGAAGTTTTAATTTCCAAAGGATAATTCAAAGAATTGTGATTTGCAAAGATTAACTCAAAGAAGTTATAATTTTCAAAGGGTAATTCAAAGAAGTTATAATTTTCAAAGGGTAATTCAAAGAAGTTGTGATCTCCAAAGGGTAATGCAAAGATGTATTTATTTTTAAAGGATAATTCAAAGAAGTTTTAATTTTCAAAGGGTAATTCAAAGTTGTGATTTCCATAGGGTAGTAATTCAAAGAAGTTGTGACCTCCAAAGGGTATTTCAAAGAAATTTTTATTTTCAAAGGATAATTCGAAGAAGTTTTCATTTTCAAAGGATAATTCGACGTAGATTTTATCCGCCATCATCATCCTACGATAGTTTAATACCATCACAATCATGAATGCCATAATCCATGACCACAATATTCACCATTCTCACCACCACAATTCAACCCTACCAACCACCATTGTTATCATCCTCATTCGCCATAATCTGGCGAGAAAATCGTCAAAACCACAATCATCATCCTATGATATCTCAACACCGTCACAATCATGAACATCATAATCCACGGTCACAATTGTCACAATTCCCACCATCACAGTTCAAGCCTCACGAGCACAATTTCGTCATGGCTACCACCCTCATTCACCATAATCCGGACCACATCATCACCATATTCGCGGGTCCACGAGAGGGTTAGCGGAACAGGATAGTTACCGGTGGTGGGGACGTCCAATCTGGAATCTAAATACGCCGATTATCAATCCACTATCGGCGGATTTTGCCGCTTTTATCTGTCGGTAATCTGTAGCCTGTCCGCCCTTACAATTGTAGGATTAAAACTCTTTTTGTGTGGCGTTTCCAATACCGGCTGAACTTATTCCGCTGAAATATCAAAGTGGATGAAGGCAAGCTTCATTTTGGCCTGTCTGTTTAACTGGTCGTTTGAAGGGAATAATATAGCACGAATTATTTACTTTACTTTTAATTACATTTTGTTTTTTGCTCGCGAATAATCGTTCTTCAATTGCCCAACCCCTCGATTTACCTTTCATGGTTATGAAAGATGGATCCAGTAGATATTTATCATAATTCTCATTCGTTCTTTAATCACCCACCGTGTAATTATGTATTTCTCTTCGTTCTGTATTTTCTATTAGTGTCTGCAATCTCAAACGAACACCAGATTCTTTGGATGGTTTGCTACTCATTCGCATGGAAGAACCTGGATTGCTGCTCATTTGCATGGATGGAACTGGATTGCAACTCATTTGTATGGAAGAAACTAGATTGCTACTCTTTTGTATGGAAGGAACTTGATTGCAACTCATTTGTATGGAAGGAAATGGATTGCAACTCATTTGTATGGAAGGAACTAGATTGCTGCTCATTTGTATGGAAGGAAGTGGAATGTAACTCATTTGTATGAAAGGAAGTGGAATGCAACTCATTTGTATGGAAGGAACTGGATGGAAGGAACTGGATTGCAACTCATTTGTATGGAAGGAAGTGGATTGCAACTCATTTGTATGGAAGGAAGTGGACTGCAACTCATTTGTATGGAAGGAACTGGATTGCAACTCATTTGGATAGAAGGAAGTGGATTGCAACCCATTTGTATGGAAGGAACTGGATTGCAACTCATTTGTATGGAAGGAAGCGGATTGCAACTCATTTGTATGGAAGGAATTGGATGGAAGGAACTGGAATGCAACTCATTTGCATGAAAGGTAGTGGAATGCAACTCATTTGTATGGAAGGAACTGGATAGAAGGAACTGGATTGCAACTCATTTGTATGGAAGGAACTGGAATGCAACTCATTTGTATGAAAGGAAGTGGAATGCAACTCATTTGTATGGAAGGCACTGGATGGAAGGAACTGGATTGCTACTCATTTGTATGGAAAGAAGTGGATTGCAACTCATTTATATGGAAGGAAGTGGATTGCAACTCATTTGTATGGAATGAACTGGATTGCAACTCATTTGTATGGAAGGAACTGGATTGCAACTCATTTGTAGGAAAGGAAGTGGAATGCAACTCATTTGTATGGAAGAAACTGGATGGAAGGAACTGGATTGCAACTCATTTTTATGAAAGGAACTGTATTGCAACTCATTTGTATGGAAGGAAGTGGAATGCAGCTCATTTGTATGGAAGGTACTAAATGGAAGGAACTGGATTGCTACTCATTTGTATGGAAGGAAGTGGATTGCAACTCATTTATATGGAAGGAAGTGGATTGCAACTCATTTGTATGGAAGGAACTGGATTGCAACTCATTTCTATGAAAGGAAGTGGAATGCAACTCATTTGTATGGAAGGAACTGGATGGAAGAAACTGGATTGCAACTCATTTGTATGGAAGGAACTGGATGGAAGAAACTGGATTGCAACTCATTTGTATGGAAGGAAGTGGATTGCAACTCATTTGAATGGAAGGAACTGGATTGCAACTCATTTGTATGGAGGGAACTGGATTGCAACTCATTTCTATGGGAGGAAGTGGATTGCAACTCATTTGTATGGAAGGAACTGGATTGCAACTCATTTGCATGGAAAGATCTGGATTGCAACTCATTTGTATGGAAGGAAGTGGAATGAAACTCATTTGTATGGATGGAAGTGGATTGCAACTCATTTGTATGGAAGGAACTGGATTGCTACTTTGTATGGAAGGAACTGGATTGCAACTCATTTGTATGGAAGGAAGTGGAATGCAACTCATTTGTATGGAAGGAACTGGATTGCAACTCATTTGTATGGAAGGAAGTGGAATGCAACTCATTTGTATGGAAGGAATTGGAATGCACCTTTGCATGGAAGGAACTGGATTGCTACACATTTGTATGGAAGGAAGTGGATTGCACCTCATTTGTAGGGAAGGAAGTGGATTGCAACTCAATTGTATTGCAGGGAAGTGGAACGCAACTCATTTGTATGGAAGGAACTGGATTGCAACTCATTTGTATGGAAGGAAGTGGAATGCAACTCATTTGTATGGAAGGAATTGGAATGCACCTTTGCATGGAAGGAACTGGATTGCTACACATTTGTATGGAAGGAAGTGGAATGCAACACATTTGTAGGGAAGGAAGTGGATTGTAACTCATTTGAATGGAAGGAAGTGGATTGCAAATCATTTGTATGGAAGGAACTGGATTGCAACTCATTTGTATGTAAGGAAGTGGAATGCAACTCATTTGTATTGAAGGAACTAGATTGAAACTCATTTTTATGGAAGGAAATGGATTGCAACTCATTTGTATGGAAGAAAGTGCAATGCAACTCATTTGTATAGAAGGAACTGGATTGCAACTCATTTGAATGGAAGGAAATGGATTGCAACTCATTTATATGGAAGGAAGTGGAATGCAACTCATTTGTATGGATGAAAGTGGATTGCAACTCATTTGAATGGAAGGAACTGGATTGCAACTCATTTGTATTAAAGGAAGTGGAATGCAACTCATTTGTATGGAAGGAACTGGATTGAAACTCATTTGTATGGAAGGAAGTGGAATGCAACTCATTTGTATGGTGGACTGAATGGAACGGTGTATGTGGAAAAGGAACGAATGGCAATCATTTGTATGGAGGAACTGATGCAATCTCTTTGTATGAAGGAATGGATTGCAATCACAAATTGTATGGAAGGAAGTGGAATGCAACTCATTTGTAGGGAAGGAACTGGATTGCAACTCATTTGTATGGAAGGAACTGGAATGCAACTCCTTTGTATTTAAGGAAATGGAATGCAACTCATTTGTATGGAAGGAAGTGGAATGCAACTCATTTGTATGGAAGGAACTGGATTGCAACTCATTAGTATGGAAGGAACTGGATTGCAACTCATTTGTATGGAAGGATCAGGATTGCAACTCATTTGTATGGAAGGAACTGGATTGCAACTTATTTGTATGGAAGGATCAGGATTGTTACACATTTGTAAGGAAGGAAGTGAAGTGCAACTCATTTGTATGGAAGGAACTGGATTGCAACTCATTTGTATAGAAGGAACAGGATTGCAACTCATTTGTATGGATGGAACAGGATTGTTACACATTTGTATGGAAGGAAGTGGATTGCAACTCATTTGTATGAAAGGAAGTGGAATGCAACTCATTTCTATGGAAGGAAGTGGATTGCAACTCATTTCTATGGAAGGAACTGGATTGCAACTTATTTGAATGGATGGAACAGGATTGTTACACATTTCTATGGAAGGAAGTTGATTGCAACTCATTTGTATACAAGGAACAGGAAAATTGCAAAACTCATTTGGTATTGGATGGAACAAGGATTGTTACTACACATTTTGTATGGGGAAAAGGAAGTGGAAATTGCCAACTTCATTTGTATGAAGGAAGTGAAAATGCAAACTCCATTTCTACAGGAAAGGAAGTGGAAATTTGGCAACTCATTTGGAAGGAAACTGGATTGCAACTTATTTGATTGATGGAAACAGGAATGTTACACATTTCTCTGGAAGAAGGTTGATTGCAAAACCTCCATTTTTATGGAAGGAAGTGGATTGCAACTCATTTGTATGGAAAGAAGTGGAATGCAATTCATTTGTATAGAAGAAAGTGGATTGCAACTCATTTGTATGGAAAGAAGTGGATTGTAACTCATTTGTGTGTATGAAATGGAATGCAACTCATTTGTAAGGAAGGAATTGTATGGAAGGAAGTGGATTGCAACTCATTTGTATGGAAGGAAGTGGAATGCAACTCCTTTGTATGGAAGGAAGTGGATTGCTACTCATTTGTATGGAAGGAAGTGGATTGCAACTCATTTGTATGGAAGGAAGTGGAATGCAGCTCATTCGTATGGAATGAAGTGGATTGCAACTCATTTATACGGAAGGAACTGGATTGCAACTCATTTGTATGGAAGGAACTGGATTGCAACTCATTTGTATGGAAGGAAGTGGAATGCAATTCATTTGTATGGAAGGAACTGGATTGCAAACACATTTTGTATGAAGGAAGTGGATTTGCAACTCAATTTGTAGAAAGGAAGTGGAATGCAAATAATTTGTATGTTAAGGGGTGGAATGCAATCAGTATGGAAGGAACTGGATTGCACTCATTTCAATGGAAGGAAATGGATTGCAACCTCATTTGTTTACGAAAGGAAGTTGGAATGCAACTCAATTTGAATGGAAGAATGAAATTTGCCAACTCATTTGTACTGGAAAGAAAATGGTGAATGCAACTCATTTGTTATGGAATGAACTGGATTGAAACTTCATTATTATGGGAATGGAAGTTGGAAAATGCAACTCCTATTTGTATGGAAGGAACTGGAATTAGCAACTCATTTGATTTGGAATGGCAAGTGGAATTGCAACTCATTTGTTATGGAAGGAATCTGGATTGCTACTCCTTTGTATGGAAGGAACTGAATTGCAAACCATTGTATTGAAAGGAAGTGGATTGAAACTAATTTTTGTATGGAAGGAAGTTGGATTGCAAACTCATTTTGTATGGAAGGAAGTGGAATTGCCAATCATTTGCATTTGGCAATGAAGAGGAATGGTAACTTTGGTAAGGGAAGGAATGGATTGCAAACTCATTTATTGAAGGAAGGAAGTGGAATTGCAATTCTTGATGGAATGAAACTGGATTGCTAACTTTCATTGTATGGAAGGGAAGAGGAATTGCCAACATTGGATGGAAGGAGGGATTGCAAACTCATTTAGTAATTAGGAAAGGAAGTTGGAATTGCAACTTCATTTGTAATGGAAGGAACTGGATTGCAAACTCATTTGTAGGAAGGAAGTGGGTGCAACTCATTTGTTATGGAATGGAAGTGGGAATTGCGAACTCATTTGTATGGAAGGAAGTTGGAATTGCAAATCATTTGTAAGGAATTTAAGGGATTGCAAGTTATTTTAATGAAAGGAACTGGAATTGCAAAACTCATTTTGTAAGGAAAGGAAGTGGATTGGCTAACATTTGTAATTTGGTGGAGTGGAATGCAATTTATTGTAAGGAAGGAAGTTGGAGATTGCAACTCATTTGTATTGGAAGGCAAGTGGAAGCAATTATTTGTAAGGAAAGGAAGTGGATTGCAATCATTTGTATGGAAGGAAGTGGAATGCAACCTCATTTGTTAAGGAAGGAAGATGGATTGCAAGTTATTTTTGTAATGAAAGGAACTGGATTGCAACCTCATTTGTATGGAAGGAAGAGGAATGCAAATCGATTTGGCGGAAGGAGTGGACTTGCAACTTTGTTTGATGGAAAGGGAAGTTGGAATTGTAACGCAATTTGTAAGGAAGAAGTTTGGATTGCAACTCATTTGGAAGGAAGGGAAGTGGATTGCAACTTCATTTAGTATGGAAGGAAGTTGGCAATGCAACTCATTGTTTAAGGGAAGGAAGTGGAATTGTAACTCATTTGTATGGAAAGGAAGTGGAATGCAACTCAGGTTGTAATGGAAGGAATTGGAATGCAACTCATTTGTAAGGAAGGAAGTGGATTGGCAATGCACACTTATTTTGTATGAAAAGGAAGTGGAATTTGCAAACTCATTTGAAAGGAAGGAAGTGGATTGAAACTTATTTGTAATGAAAGGAACTGGCAATTGCCCTCATTTGGTAATGGAAAGGAAAGTGGAATTGGCAACTTCCTTTGTTAGCAGGAAAGTTGGATTGCTAACGTTATTTGTATAAGGAAAAATGGATTGGCAACTTCAATTTGTAATTGAAGGAACGGATGCAACTTTCATTTGTATGGAAGGAAGTGGATTGCAACATCATTTGTAATGGAAGGGGAAATGGAATGCAACTTGGATTTGTAATTGAAGGCCATTGGATTGCCAAAACATTTGTATGGAAGGGAAGTTGGGAATTGCCAACTCATTTGTATAGGAAGGAAGTGGAATTGTCAAATCATTTGTATGGAAAGGAACTGGGAATTGCTAACTCAAGTTTGTATGGAAGTGAAGTGGAATTGCAACTCATTTGTAATGGAAGGAAGTGGAATTTGCAACTTCAATTTTATGGAGGAAGGTGGTATTTGCAACTCAATGGTGTAATGGAAGGGAAGTGGAATTGCAACCTCATTTGTAAATGGAAGGAAGTGGAATTGCAACTTCATTTGTATGGAAGGAACTGGAATTGCAACTCATTTGTCATTGGAAAGGAAGGAAGTGGAATTGCAACTTCATTTGTTATGGAAGGAAGTGGAATGGGGGGTGCCTACCAGTTTGGTATGGAAGGAACTGGATTGAAACAACTTCAGTTTGTATGGAATGGAACTGGAATTGCAATACTCATTTTGGTGGAAGAAGTGGGATTGAAACTCAGTTGGTATTTAAGGAAGGGAAGCAACTCCATTTGTATGGAAAGGCGAAACTGGAATGCAACTCATTTGTATGTAAGGAACTTGAATGCAATTTCAATGTATGGAAGGAAGGGATTGCAAGTCATTTGTATGGAAGGAAGTGGATTGCAACCCTTTTCATTTGTATGGAAGAAGGGGAATGAACTATTTGGTAAGGAAGGAAAACTGGAATGCAACTCATTTGTATGGAAGGAAGTGGAATGCAACTCATTTGTATGGAAGGAAGTGGAATGCAACTCATTTGTATGGAAGGAACTGGATTGCAACTCATTTGTATGGAAGGAAGTGGATTGCAACTCATTTGTATGGAAGGAAGTGGATTGCAACTCATTTGTATGGGGAAAGGAAGTGGAATGCAACTCATTGTAGAAGGAACGGGAATGCAACTCATTGATGGAAGGAAGTGGATGCAACTTATTATGTCTGAAGGAAGGGGAAGAAATCATCTGTACGAAGGAACTGATTGCAAATCATTGTATGAGGAAGTGGATTGCAACTCATTTGTTTTCTATGAAGAAGTGGAATGCAACTCATTTGTATGGAAGGAACTGGATTGCAACTCATTTGTATGGAATGAAGAGGAATGCAACTTCGTATGGAAAGGAACTGGATGCAACTCAATTTGATGGAAGGAATGGTTGCAACTTATTGTATTGGAATGAACTGGATTTGCTATTAATTGTAAGGACAGGAAGTGGATTGCAAATCATTTGTATGGAAGGAAGTGGCATGCAACTCAGTTTGTAAGGAAGTAAGTGGAATTGCAACTCATTGTATGGAGGGGAAGTGGAATGCAACTCATTGTAAAGGAAGGAAAGGGATTGCAACTCATTTGAGGAAGGAACTGGATTGCAACTCATTTCTATGGAAGGAAGTGGATTGCAACTCATTTGTATGGAAGGAAGTGGAATGCAATTCATTTGTAAGGAAGGAAGTGGATTGCAAGTTATTTGTATGAAAGGAACTGGATTGCAACTCATTTGTATGGAAAGAAGTGGATTGCAACTCATTTGTATGGAAGGAAGTGGATTGCAACTTATTTGTATGAAAGGAACTGGATTGTAACTCATTTGTATGGAAGGAAGTGGATTGCAACTCATTTGTAAGAAGAAGTGGATTGCAACTTATTTGTCTGGAAGGAAGTGAAGCAAATCATTAGTATGGAAGGAACTGGATTGAACTAATTGTATGAAAGGAAGTGGAAGAACTCATTGATGGAAAGGAAGGGAATGCAATCATTTGTGTATGAAGGAACAATTTGGATTGGCAAACTCATGTGTATGGAAGGAATGGATTGCAACTCATTTGTATGGAAGGAAGGGATTGCAACTCATTTGTATGGAAGGAAGTGGAAGCAATCATTTGTATGAAAAGGAAACTGGAATGCAAATCAATTTGTAGGGAAGGAAGTGGATTGCAACTTATTTGTATGGAAGGAAGGGAATGCAACTCATTTGTACGGAAGGAACTGGATTGGAAAATCATTTGTATGGAAGGGAAGTGGATTGCAAACTCATTTGACTGAAGGAAGTGGTGGCAAGTGCAACTTCATTTGCTGTGTATGGAAAGGGGAACTGGATTTGCAAACTCATTTGTATGGGAATGAAGAGGAATGCAACTTGTCGTATGGAACTGGAACTGGATTGGCACCTCATTTTTAATGAAGGAACTTGGATTGGCCAACCTTATTGTAATCCGGAATTTTTGAACTGGAATTGCTAATTTCATTTGTAAGGAAGGAAGTTGGATTGCAACTTCATTTTATGGAAGGAAGTGGATGCAACTCATTTGGTAAGGAAGGAAGTGAATTGCAACTCATTTGGGTATGGAAGGAAGTTGGAATTCAACTCATTTGTAGGAAGGAAGTGAATTGCAAACTTTCGGTTGTAATGGGAAGGAAAACTGGATTGGCACTTGCCTTTCTTCTAAGTGGGAAGGAAGTGGAGTTTGCACTTTCATTTGTATTGGAAGGAAGGGTGGAATGGCAATTCATTTTTGGTAAGGAAGGAAGTTTGAGTTGCAAGTTATTGTATGAGAGGAACTGGATTGGCAACTGGCATTTGTAATGAAGGAAGAAGTGGCGATTGCAACTCATTTTGTAATGGGAAGGAAGTGGAATTGCAATTAATGTGTATAAGGATACTGGATTGTAACTCTTTGTATTTGGAAGGAGTGGAATTGGCAACTCATTTGGTAAAGGAAGAAGGTGGGATTGCAAGACTCCATTTGTATGGAAGGAATGGAAATGCAACTCATTCTGGTTAATTGAAGGAACTGATTGCAAACTCCTTTGTATGAAAGGAAGTGGAATGGAACCATTGTATGGGAAGGAGTGAATGCAAGTATTTGTAAGGAAGGAAGGTGGATGCAACTCCATTTGTATGGAGAGAAGTGTATGCAACTCATTTGTAAGGAAGGAAGTGGAATTGGCAACTTCTTTGTATGAAAGTGAACTGGATTGCAACTTCAATGTTGTATGAAGGAAGGGATTGCAACTCATTTGTATGGAAGGAGTGGATTTTTGCTACTCATTTGTATGGAAGGAACTGGATGACACTCATTTGTATGGAAGGAGAAGTGGAAATGCAATCCATAGTTATGGGAAGCAGTGGATTGCACCTCCAGCTTTGTATGAAGAAGTGGATGATGGAACTCTTTGTATGAAAGAAGTGGATTGCAAACTCATTTGTTAATGGAAGGAATTGGTTGCAAACTCTTTGTAAAGAAGGAAGTGGAATACAACTCATTTCGTATGGAGGAAGGGAATGCAACCATTTGGTAATGAAAGGAAGTGGAGGCAACTCATTTGGATTGGAGGAACTTGATTGAAACTCATTTTGGTGATGGAAGGAACTGGAATGCAAAACATTTGTATGGAAGGGAAAGGGATTGCCAAACTTCCATTTTGTATGGAAGGAAGTGGAATGCAAATCATTTGTAATGAAAGGAACTGAATGCAACTCATTTTTTTGCTATTGAAGGAAGTGGATTGAACTTTATTTGTATGGAAGGAAGTGATGCAACTCATTTTGTACGGAAGGAAACTGGATTGGCAAATCTCATTTGTATGGAAGGAAGTTGATTGCAACGCATTTGTACTGACAGGAAGTTTGGAATGCAACTCATGGTGTAATGGGAAGGAATGGATTGGCAACTCATTGTATGGAATGAAGAGGAATGCAATTCGTATGGAAGGAACTTTGGATTGCAACTCATTTTTATGGAAGGAACTGGATGCAACTTATTTGGATGGAATGAAAACGGGCTTGCTATTTCATTTGTAAGGAAGGAAGTGGAATGGCAACTTAATTTGTATGGAAGGAAGTGATTGCAACTCATTTGTAAGGAAGGAAGTTTGGATGCCAACTCATTTGTAAGGAAGGAAGTGGAATGCAACTTCATTTGTAAGGAAGGGAAGTGGAATCGGCAACTCATTTGGTATTGGAAGGAACTGGAAATTGCAACTCATTTCTAATGGAGGAAGTTAGATTGGCAACTCAATTTGTATGGAAGGAAGTGGAATGCAATCATTTGGTTAAGGAAGGAAAGTGGATTGCAAGTTATTTGTATGAAAGGAATGGATTGCAACTTTCAATTGTATGGAAAGGAAGTGGATTACAACGCATTTGTATTGGAAGAAGTGGATTGCAACTATTTGTATTGAAAGGAACTGGATTTTTGTAACCATTTGGTAAGGAAGGAAGTGGAATGCAATCATTTGTAAGGAAGGAAGTGGATTGCAACTTTATTTGATGGAAGGAAGTTGGAATGCCAACTATTTGGTCGGAAGGAACTGGAATTGCAACCATTTGTAGGAAAGGAAGTGGAATGGACTCATTTGTATGGAAGGAAGTGGAAGCAATTCAATTTGTTAAGAAGGAAGTGGATTGCAACTTTTTCATTTGTATGGAAGGAAGTGGTAATGCAAACTATTTGTAAGGAAGAATTGGATTGCAACTTTATTTGTATGAAGGAACTGGATTGCCAACTCATGTAATGAAAGGAAGTGGATTGGCAATCATTTGGTATTGAAGGAAGTGGATTGCTACTCATTTGTATGGAAGGACTGGGATTGCAATCATGTTGAAGGGAATGTCTTGCCACTAATTTGTACGGAAGGAAGTGGAATAGCAACTCATTTGTATGGAAGGAACTGGATTGCACTCATTTGTATGGAATGAACTGGATTGCAACTCATTTGTATGGAAGAAGGGAATGCAACTCATTTGTATGGAAGGAATGTACTGCACTCATTTGTATGGAATGAAAGTGGCATTGCAACTCACTTTTATGTATGGAAGGAAGAAGTGGAATTGCAACTCATTGTATTGGAAGGAAGTGGGATTGCAACTCATTTGTATGGAAGAAGTGGAATTGCAACCATTTGTATGGAAAAGGAAACTGGATTGCAACTGTATGTTTAAGGGAACTGAATGCAACTCATTTGGTATGGAAGAAGGGATTGCAACTTCATTTTGGTATGAAGGAAAGTGGATGCAACTCATTTGTAGGAGGAACTGGATTGCAAACTCATTTGTATGAAAGAAGGAAGGGTGGAATGCACTCATTTGTATGGAAGGAACTGGATTGCCTACTCATTTGTATGGAAGGAAGAATGGATTTGCAACTCTTTGTATCGGAAGGAACTGGATGCTACTCATTTGTATGGGAAGAAATGGAATTGCAACTGTATGGAAGGAACTGGGAATTCACTCATTTGTATGGAAGGAACTGGATTGCAATCTTTGACTGTAAGGTAAGAAGAACTGATTGCAACTCATTTGTATGGAGGAAGTGGAATGCAACTCAGTTTGTATGGCAGTTAGAATTTGGAATTGCAACTCATTTGTTTAGTATGGAAGGAACTGGATTGCAACTCATTTGTATGGAAGGAGGAACTGGATGGCAACTCATTGTATGGAAGGAACTGGATTGTTAACTCATTTGTATGGAAGGAAGTGGATGCAACTCATTTTGTATGGAAGGAAGTTGGGAATGCAACTCATGGAATAAGTAATGGAAGGAAGTGGAATGCAACTCATTTGTATGGAAGGAAGTGGAATGCAACTAATTTTTATGGAAGGAACTGGATTGCAACTCATTTGTATGGAAGGAACTGGATTGCTACTCATTAGTATGGAAGGAACTGAATTGCAACTCATTTGTATGGAAGGAACTGGATTGCAACCCATTTGTAAGGATTTCAAAATGCTGTTTTGGATAATAGCCTATTCATTTCAAGACTACTGTCAGCTGTTTAACAGTAAATTATAACTGTTTCTCGTTTCTTGTTTTTAGCAGATTTCTTTTTTGACATGATCCCTATTATTGGTTAAAAGTTTCCGGCCGCTAGAGGTATTTGTTAATGCTGTACCTGCAATAGCTGCTACTGCAATTCCCGTGGATTCCCTTTTTAATATGTAGCGGTTAAAATTGATTGTTTATAGGATTTAATTTTTACTCTAGCATCCAGACATCATATGCCATTCGTGATCTTGCAGCATAATTATCATTATTGTTATATTATTATTTAGAGGATGAACCCTATTCATATGGAACAAGCCCACGGGTGCATTGAACTGAAACTCAAGGTTCCAAAGAATATTACACTCATTGGAAAGAAGCTATCAGCTCTTGATTATCTGAACAAGTGCCGAAAAATGTGACCGTAAATAGCACAAATTGGGCTAAGATTTAATTGCATTATTATAACAGAAACCACTTCAGTTTCCATCAAAATCACATATGTAAAAATGTAATAGATTACACACCTTCTTTGGCAGTGGTTTTTTGGTTATTCATATATTCATATTGTCAACAAATGATGGCGTATAGAGAGAGAATCGTTCGCCTTGAAGCAAAGATTACAAACCCTGTCTACGAACCAGTTAAGAGCTGTTTTACAGTAAAACTTTGATATCCGCGAGTCATAATAAAAACGAACTCATTGGTAAAGTTTTCAAATTTACTAATTAGAATAACAATTGACTAATAAAAAGAAATAAGCTAATTATTCTCCAACCCTTGAATGGATTTTCTGTTGATGATAACTAGTTAAAGAAAATCATAAAAATGAATAAAACCTATTTACCACAGATTACCAGTGAAACAGCTTTGATATTACCACAAACACGTGCAGGCGCTATATATATGTATGCATGTGTATGTATGATTATATATATATATATATATATATATATATATATATATATATATATATATATATATATATATATATATATATATATATATCATATAATATATATATATATATATATATATATATATATATATATATATATATATATATATATAAATCTATAAATATGAAGAGAACGTTGAAAGGTCATATGTTGGTAGTTAGGTTCAGTATCTTAAAACGGAAATAACTGACAGGATCAATTGGCTAAAGAAAAATCCAGCCAGCGACTCTTAGAACCTGGGGATATTGGAATCTAAAGCCAGATGGACTGCAAGGAAAATGCATGTCTTAAAACTAAACATTTCGTACTATCAACAGCCACGAGGGAGCTGTCGAAATGAACGTCATAACTTGCACTTGTTACTAATCCCTTGACGCACCAAATACAATGCTGGTATAGATTACAAAATAACCTAATAAGCTTTTTATTCATGGGGTAAGCTACAGCCCAGTACAGTGGTCTTCCACAGAACGATAATGATACATTGGTTCTTGAAGTTTTATCATGCAATTCATCTTTAAGATTAACAGCGGATACCCAAGACTAATTTTCAATGTTTACGACATAAGAAAAACATGGGGAGCTATGTATAAAGGATATAACATGATTTTCTGTTTTTTGCTTATACATACGATATTGCATACAAATACTTAAAACCCAGGTAGAGTTGGATTACAGAGGACTAGAGTGAAGGCAAGATTAACGTGTGCAAAGATGTCTAGAGACAAATCAATCGATGCAATAGAAGTTATCTATAAAAGACATTCATTCCGCTCCAAGACTTTGGAAGGCTATGCACGGAAATAAATATCATCCTGTTTTTCTTTTGGAACAATTCCCTTTCATAGGAAACGACTCGTATTTGAATACTATATGTATTCAGGCCTATGAATGCCTTTATTCACAATAACTAGGGTTTTATAGTTAAATGTCGAATAAAACTCAAAAGTTTTCAGTAACTAGGCTACTATAGTTTAAAATTTAATTGTCTACAATGGAGGTATCTCATTACTTGTCCTGAAGTACTTTAAAAGTCTTTTAATAAATGGCTTCTTTCGACAAAAACCACATATAGAGTGATCAGACTTCAAGAAAAAAAAATACTATGTTCACTTTGCAGTCTTAGTGCGGCAATGTAAGTGCTATTTATGTAGTCCATTATGTTTATTTCTCCTTTTATTGGTTTCCTCTCGTCTGTTTCCCGAACGTGCGTGCCATCATCATCATCATCTCCTTTCTTTCCTTATCTTTTGTAATTTAGCTTTCAACGGGTTATTTGCCAGTTCAGTGTTTTTTTCCCCTCTACATTAGCACATTAGCTTCCTATACACTTTTCACGCATAAACTTTTCGGGGCTTTATGCTCCATACCACCTAATATTTCATCGGTCTTCTTTGGCGCAGCTCCCGGCATTTCTCGCCTCTCTCTCTCTCTCTCTCTCTCTCTCCTTACCTCATCACTGGCGTCACTCCTATGTGTGTCTCGCTCTCTCTCTCACCCCTCCTCATCTTCCATCTCCCTGCTCGGCTGACAAGAGTCTAAAAATGCATATCTAATAACGCAGAGAATTATGGGACCAGAAGGTGCATTATCTAGCCACATCCCCATGTCTCTTTATCCGACCATCCTTTTAAAGCGGCCGTTCGGATGATCCACAAGCTCTGATCCTTCTCTCTCTCTCTCTCTCTCTCTCTCTCTCTCTCTCTCTCTCGTGCTATTATTCACTTCCCCTTCTCTATCTGCTATCATCACTTCCCCACCCCTCATCCAATGCCCATATCCCAGCCTCCCCCCCATCCCCCTCCCAAGTCCTCCCTCCTCCCCCACCGTTCATCCCCAACCCATCCCACCTAGATGGACCATTAAAATACGGTTAGCTTACCGGATAACCGGCCACAATAGCCGGTAATTGTAATAACCGGCTAGTGCACTAGGGCGATGCATTAACTCTTGCAGATTCTAGGGGTTGGCCGCGGAACCCCAACAGAGGTTAATGAAGTGGAAGGTATGGGGTGAGAGGGGAGAGAGAGAGAGAGATAGAGAAAGAGAGAGAGAGAGAGAGAAGAGGGAGGAAGAAGTAGTAGCAATAATAACAGTATGAGAAGTAGAAGTAAGGGGGAGTAGCAGCAGTTTTAGGGAAAGTTTTGCTAGCAGCAACGGCTGTGTATATGAGTTGCGATGAAAAAGCAGCGATAGTGGTTGAAGTCGAAAAACGGAATACAAGAAGAAGAAAAAAGAAAACGAGCAGGTCCTGGAATAGGAGAAGATGAGGAGAGGGAATGGGAACAGAGAGAGAGAGAGAGAGAGAGAGAGAGAGAGAGAGAGCAAAAGTTAAGTTGTAGAACGGAGGTCAGGACGGAAGGATCGATAAAAAGCTTGGGAATATTTAAAGTGAAATATGATAAAAGGGAAATAATATTTGGCGTTGGGATTAATACCTGAACCTTTGGTCGAAAAGATCGAATGGTTTATTTATTGACTGATTAACAACATATTTCCAATATATCTTACTACAACTAGTATGGAAATATGGAGCAGAAATATTCAGACCATGACTGCATATGAAAGCGCTTGGTAGTCTGTATTAATATGAAATTGTAAGTTAATTTTAAAATACTGAGAATAAGAGATCCGATGCCAATGACAAAAGAGCGACTGGTGTATGTATATATATATATATATATATATATATATATATATATATATATATATATAATATATATATTACATATTACATGTAAACACACACACACACACACATATATATATATATATATATATATATATATATATATAGTGTATATATATATAGATATATATATATATATATATATATAGTATATATATATATATATATGTATATATATATATATATATGTATATATATATATATATATATATATATATATATTATATATAATATATTATACATATATATACAAACAAAAACCAGGAACAATTTTTTCCACATGTTAAAAGGAGCAGGTGCAGGAGAACAAGCAGATTCCATGAACAGTAGTTTAATCCTACGTTTCGTGATGCTTCGATCTCCCTGATATATATATATATATATATATATATATATATATATATATATATATATATATATATATATATATATATACACATATATATATAATTATCATGTATATATATATATATATATATATATATATATATATATATATATATATAAACAAAACAATCTAAAAAAGGGGGGGCCATTTCTCTCATTCTTCTTCTTTAGAGGGGATGCTAAGTAGAACATATATAAAAATTCAATGATGTTATGAATGTTTCAACGTCTCAAGATATTTTTGTTTTCTCTTCATCTGGAGGAGATCTATAACGAAAACGAACAGGTGAAAAAGGGTAAATGTTTTTAAGCTTTTAGAAGTAACGAAAATAAGGATATACATTTGAACAACAGGAATTACGCAGCGTCAGCACACAATTTGGCAATGGACTCCTAAAAACTTATCGAAGATTAAACTACAAGAAAATATTTCCTTTCATTCATGTGATGATATAAAATATTCGAAATTTGGAAAAAATGAGTTGAATGGTCGCCTTAAATCCAATAAAAATTACCATTAGCTACCAATCTCAGTTCCACGTTGGACTAGTGGTTTACACGTGAGTTCGACTCCCCGCTCTGCTAACATGGAATCAGAAGAATGTATATCTGGTGATTAGACATTCATTTATCGATATAATGTGGTTCGGATCCTACAATAAGCTGTAGGTACCGTTGCTAGGTAAGCAATTGGTTCCTAGCCACGCAAAAATATCTGATCCTTCGGGCCAGCCCTAGGAAAGCTGTTAATCAGCTCAGTGGTCTGGTTAAACTAAGATATACTGAATCAATCTTTGAATTTTTTGAGCAACCTGACTGGATTTTCGTGTTAGTCTGAAATTTGATCTTTCGTGTAAATATGAGAACAATCGTGTTTATTGCCACTGAAATCTGACCCTAAATATGGCAAAGTTCTGCAACATAGCTTGGTTTCAAAAGGCAAAAGCAGAACGCATTTAGGTAGGTAGACTGACATTTCCAGAACAATAACTCTGGTCTCAGAGATAAAGCAGACGGGTTGGGAGCGGTAACGAACGTATTCTTGTATCAGTTTAATTAACACTACTCATTGCAGTAATTCAATACATGTTTTGTTCTGTTTTTATATTTTCACTTTTATTTACTGGTCCCTCCCTTTTTTCTTTGCTATCCAAGGGGGAGAAAATATTGGATGTTGATAATACAAAAGGTGCAATAGTTCTCATAATACTACAGAAATGGTCAATTTACAGAAGTTAATCTTCTAACATCATCATATACACTTAGTAGACAAATAGTTCCACCAATGCCAGGTCATCAAAGCAGACTTTCAAAAATCAAATCATACAATCATATAAATCGCTTAGGAAAAAAAATCGAAAATGGGAACTCTCATCAAACGGAGCATTTGGCTTGGAGTACCAGTAGGCCGCCCTCCGACCGACCGTCACATCAAGATCTCTCACCCTTCCTGGCTTTCTGCTCTGCAGGATTCCCCCACCCCCTCCCCTCTCCCCCCTCCCCCCTCCCCAGCCGCCCCTCACATCAACTCCCTCGAAAAAAAAAAACGACTAATACAATAATCATAATTTTGGCTAATGACATTTCCGCACCAGTGAGAGACATAATGCATCTTTTAATTATTTCGAATTTTGTGCTAATTACGTGATTAACCACAACTTTGAATGAATTTTCAGATATGGTGGATTTTGGTTGATATAACCCCCATTACTGTGACATTACAACGGCCGGCTCTGATGCAAAGGACGCTGAATATAATGGATGGATGGATGCTGTATGTATGGGACGGAAGGGTAAGTCCTTAATTATTCATATTCATGCTCCATTTTAGAGATAAGGGTGAAACTTTCATTTCAGCCTCTTCCATCATGTGCAACTGTAGAACCATTCTGAAGTTTGATGGATGGCATTCATGTTCTTACATTCAGTTCTTATTCTTCTGAGTCTTAAAGGTTCTTCTTGTGTTAAAATGAATATTTTAGTCTAATATGCAATAGACTAACTATAAAATACAACGCACGTAGCAGCTATTTCAAAGAATTTAAAGCATGCAGAAAATCTTGTGTTTTGAGAAGTCTTACAGCTAACAGTGTGAAACACAGGAACAACACATGCTTTTTGAATATAGACCAACTTCTCATGTGACTATAGTAGATTCACCTCAACCGTGCATTTGATGTCTAGGCCAGTCCCTTACGACGCTCCTGATTGGCTGTTGATAAGCCAATCACAGGGCTGGAAACTGTCAGTCTCTCTCGAGAGTTCACATGGGTAGGACCTATGTTCCACCTCTTTTGAGGCATATGTCTTTCAGGATAGGTGGAACATACATCCTGCATATGTGAACTCTCACGAGAGACTGAGAGTTTTCAGCCCTGTGATTGGCTTATCAACAGCCAATCAGGAGCGTCGTAAGGGACTGGCCTGGACATCAAATGCACGGTTGATGTGAATCTACTATAACTATTTCAATACAAATGCACTTAATAGCTATTTTAAAGAATTTAAAACACGCAGCAAAGTTTGGATTTTGAGAATTCCTAGAAATAACAAAGCGAGACAGAGGAACAATCGATACTTTTTTTTTAATATAGATAAACTTTTCCATGTGTTAACAAGCTCACAGTCGTCTGATCAAAGGGACAATAAATGTAGCTAAGTAGAGTACTCATGATTTCAGAGAATAAGTTGGTGACATTTGATTTTCAATAAATACGTGTGAGTGTGGTATTATATGTATGAGCAATTATTCACCAACGTAGGTGATATTGAAATAAATGTGTCTAAGTGCTCGTGTGTGTGTTAATGATTTTTATTTCTTTTTTTAATGCATTATAAAAGCAACTACATTTCCTGCACCACCAAGTAATGAATACATTGCTTACGGCATTTTGTGTTTCTTTTCTTCAAATATATATATAATGAATAGTATGCTTTGAACTGTTGGGAATTCTTAATGATAAAATTCAACCTTGATCTTAATCTTTGTCAATGTAGTTCTCGTTTCTGATGATGTTTGTTCTTTCAGTGTGTTTGTTTGTAGGATCAGTGGGAAACTAATGAACAACGAATAATTTTAGACGCTTTTCTGTACAAAAAAAAAAAAAAAAAAAAAAAAATTACATTTCGTGAGGTTCCTAGGCTTGATATGAATCCAGGTGGATGTTTTTAATTCGTTTCAATGTTATCACTAATATGTATTTCAAGACAATGGCAGGTTCAAGGTAGAGCAAGTGGAAAAGGAGTTTTATTGATTCAAAATTGTATACATAATTACGCTAATTGCATTGCCGTAGGTTCTCTTTCCACGGTGGTCTTTCCAAATAACTTTTGAAATGATGTAATAAGACCATTTTCTTGTCTGCAGATCTTAGCAAATTGATCAAAATACACAAAATACGACTTCTGACCACATCTAGTTTCATCTCTTACGACAAGAACAGAACTTTCGGAAAGCTTGAAGATTTTGAAGTGTATTTCAACAATATGCCTAGATTTACACATACAAAAAGGGTCGTATCTTACCCTCATTTTAAAAGAACTTGATTGTCCTTTGCCTTCAGCTATTGTAATGCCATTTACTTCAGCCTTTAAAGAATGCAGTGCGTGCACAATTAGCAGCTGCTTCGATACCATCATTTTCTATATAAGAAATTGTTTATCTAATTTTACATCTTATTCAATTTTATATGAACAGAGAAATGTGGAATATTTCTGACGATGCTATTTTATTTTCAAGGTAGAACTATTATCAATTATCCATTTCTTTTAGGAAACGATACAGGCCACAAAGCGAAGAATATCAGTTTATCTAAACCAGACTGCCTCAATCCCCAATAGACACAC
>NC_087210.1:72331403-72358903 GCF_015104395.2 Macrobrachium nipponense | reverse complement strand
CAGGGATGAATTACAAAAATAAAATAAAATAAAATAAAATAGAGTTGCTTAGAGAGTAGTAAGAATAAAAAAAATAACCTGATGAGATTTCAAAAATGGGGACTAGGAATGAATTTTAAAAAATGCTTTGGGAATAGCGAGTATAAAAAAACTCTCTTGAAGAGCCTTCAAAAATGGGGACCAGGGATGAGTTACAAAGAAAAATTTACTTAGAGAATAGTAAGAATAAAATAAACCTGATGCGCCTTCAAAACTGGGGACCATGGATGAGTTAAAAAAAAATTGCTTAGAGAATAGTATGAATAAAAAAATCTGATGACCCTTCAAAAATGGGGACCAGGGATGAATTACAAAAAAAAAAGTTGCTTAGAGAATAGTAAGAATAAAAAACCCTGATGAGAATTCAAAAATGTGGACCAGGAATAAATTAAAAAAAAATGCATAATTAAAAAAAGAAAGTTGCTTAGAGAATAGTAAGAATAAAAAAAACCTGATGAGCCTTCAAAAATGGGGACCAGGGATGAATTACAAAAAAAAAACAGAAAAAATAAATGCTTAGAGAATAGTGAGTATATTAAAAAAACTCTCTTGAGGAGCCTTCAAAATTGGGGACCAGGGATGAATTAAAACAATAATTGCTTAGAGAATATTGAGAATAAAAAACTCCCTTAATAAGCCTCCGAAATTGGGGACCAGAGATGAATTTTAAAAAATTGCTTAGAGAAAAATGAGAATAAATAAAAAACTCTCTTGAAGAACCATCGAAATTGGGTAACAGGGATGAATTACAACAGCAACAACAACAAAATGCTTAGAAAATAGTGAAAATAAATAAAATAAAAAACTCTTGAAGAGCCTTCAAAAAATGGGGACCGGGGGATGAATTTAAAAAAAAATTGCTTAGAGAATATTGAGAATAAAAAACTCGCTATAATAACCTTCAAAAAACGGGGACCAAAAAAATAAGTTAGACAATTAGTGAGAATATCTCTTTCCTTATCCAAATCTTGTCACTATCTCATAGAAAACTCCGAGGATATTTCTTTTTGGAGTCCGAGGGAAAGGATGATTACAAACCTTTTCCTAGTTTGGACCGTAATTCAGAAAAGATTGATTGATTGATTATGGGTGCTAAAATTGGCTTAGGTTATTGACGTTGTAATAAATTGTGATAGGAAACTGAAAAATAAAACAATTAATTTAAAAAGTTTCATGTGGCAAATCTATATATCTATATATATGTATATAGGCATCACAATATATAGGTTATTGACGTTGTAATAAATTGTGATAGGAAACTGAAAAATAAAACAATTAATTTAAAAAGTTTCATGTGACAAATATATATATAATATATATATATATATATATATATATATATATATATATATATATATATATATATATATTAAGCTAAGGGCCATGGGAAAAGTAAAAGAAGGAGCACCAAGCGCTTTCTTGATATTTCAACACATTTTCATGAATTAACACGAAAGCGCTTGGTACGAGTATTCCCTTTATTTTTCCTGTTGCCTTAGCTGAATATATTGCCACTCGCTATTTAGTGGCATATATATATAGCTACATATAAATCAAATCTACTATTAACATACACTAACTATACATACACACATACTGCATATGTGTACGATTTAAAATGTGCTGAGGTGGCTAGCCTCTTTAAAAAAGAAATATAACTTCTCTATTTTGCAATCCTCACCGGGCATTGTTACAAGGAGTTACAAGGCTTAGGATGTCTCAAAGACTTATCAGTCCATCCGATGAGACATCGTGTGCTGACCTATCTCTAGGAGCAGGTTTTACTGTTGTAGAGTGGATACAAAATGAATAGAAAAGAATTAAGTATTGAGTACCAATGACTTACAAGGATTCTCATCCTTGTGAATGACGTTTTTGAGATCAAGAACATTTTGTGTGGTCCAGTTTCTGAATCTGCTCAGCCTATCATCTGCTCTTGACAGTTGGTTTTTTGTCTCCCCCAGTGAAGTAGGGAGAACTGGATATAGAATGTAGGCCAAGGACCAAGTGCACTGATGGAGATTCCTCGTTTTTAGAATACAAGGTGAGGAAGAGTTACATCGCTGCTTTTCTAGAATTTCAAATTAATGTGCAAGTACCGGTCAAGTCCATCCAAAAACTAAAGGTTTCTTTGCTATAGGATTTCATTTAATTCTGCATAATTAGTACAAATTATAAGTTCCGATTCATGTTGCAGAGACCTATCATCATCGTGACAATAAAATCTATGTAAAATAATTCATAGGAACCTACAGGACAGAGAATACAGATAGGAGTCATACGGAAAAAACTGTCGCATAATATTTTTTCTCTTATTCTGTGAGCTCTTCTATTCGCCCCCCACCCCCCCGCCCCCAACAAAAGGGGAGGGGGCGGTCTGTGGACTGCGCAGGAACATTTTCCGAATTCTCCCATATATTATTTGTACAAAGCGTCAATGATCATACAGTAGACCTTATAAAGTTAAGTATATCTTAATTTAACCAGACCACTAAACTGATTAACAGCTCTCCTAGGGCTGGCCCGAGAGATTCAATATATTTTACGTGGCTAGGAACCAATTGGTTACTACGGGACCTACAGCTTATTGTGGGATCCGAACCACATTATACCGAGAAATTAATCTCTAATCACCAAAAACAAATTCCTCTGATTCCACGTTGTCAGAGCGGGGAATCGAAATCGGGACTACCGAATCGGTAGGCGAGCACGTAAACCACTCGTCCAACGAGGAACTTTTTGACCTTATAAATGCAACAGATTTTAGCAAATGTTATTTTTTTAAAATTTGGCCCTGTGCTGAAACTTCCTGGTGAAAGAAATACGATGGGAATCGACAACTGTTATTTATGCTCTGAGAACCTGTCATTCACGCCTGACTATCATGAATCAATGATATTTTGACACGACAGACGCCAAATTCCTTATCGATCACCACTGTACAACTATTGCCAACCCAACTCTAACCAGCACCAATCACGCGACCAGTCAATATGATACTGATAATGATAATGATGTATTGCTAACCGATGCTCAAACCAGCGCTAAACGCTAAGGCTAGTACCAGTATTACTGATGATAATGATGAATAAGGCAGTATCATGATATACATGATAGTTACTTAGAAATTCGCAACTTCTTGAAAAATAGTTTGTGTAATAAAAAATCACAACTATATGGTAAACTGTATTTACCACGTAAAAGATGTAAGCTTCTGTGTTTTAAATAGTAAAACAGCTTACCATGTAAGTGTGGATTTTTATCACACAAAGATGATAATGATAATAGCGATTAAGATACTACCTGAAGAATGATCATCGTATCACCGATGATGAAGAATGATGACGATAATAAAGACAAGGAAAAAAGGTGAGCTGTGTAGAAAGCATAAAGCTTTACCAGGAGTGTATGTAAAGTTATTGATCGCCATCCTCCTCCTCCTCCTCCTCCTCCTCCTCCACCCAACTGGGCTGAGGACCCCACAACCATCCCCCCCCCCTACCACCCCACCTTACGGTATCCCTGGTCCTATGGCCTTATTCCTTGTTCTGAAAAGGGGACCTCTGAACCTACGGGCATTTCTTTTGGGGATCTAAAGGAATTTGTTTCCTTAAGTAGGCTCAACGGCGCTGCGGTGAATTAGTAAATGTCTGAGATCATTCATTGCTTATATTTATTTATTTATTTTTTTATTATCCTTTTCTTAGGCGGATGCATAATTATTTCAGTGTTAAATCTCCTGAGACGAAACGTTCACTTTGTACGTAATCCTTCCTGTGTAAATGAATTCTAACCTGGTGGCTGATTTGTCATATTTTTTTATTTATCATTATTTGTTTTGTTATAAACACTCATTTTTTCCCACTTTACTGACTGGTGTTGAACAATGATCAATAAAATTAACCATGACAAGCAAGAAATATTTTTTGTAACAGTCGCCGTTGTCCGAAATTCAAAAACATTTTTATGTTACAATATCATTCCTTCTCATTTACCATCCTTTTGTATCAAAGATCTTGAGATTTACATCAAATACCTTCAGAGATTCAGGGTCACCGATCTGATATGAAAACCATAGGCCTACACAGAGCTACACTTGCCACACTCAAGAACATACACGGCGGTTTGCACTTGCGTACATCCAATCAATTATTCGTCTAGTTGAGGCACTTGTTCATAATATATCAGTACTGACTTGAACTTGGCATTGATAGTATTATTAAAAAAAAAAAAAAAAAAAAAAAAAAAAAAAAAAAAAAAAAAAAAATTTAAATGAGCAATGGTATATCTTCCATACATAGTACTACACTTGTTACTTACACACACACACATACACACGGCAGTTTACACCTCCAATCTAATATCTCAATTTCGAATTTGAACTTGGCATCCATAATATTAAAAAGAAAAAAAAAAAAGGCCTTTTAAGATCACCAATGGCATACCTTCCATACACATACGACCGTAGCACTATGTATCAAGATACACATACCCACGTCAGTCTACACTTGGTACCTCCAACCAATTATTTATCTACTAGTTCAGGTACATCTTTCATAATATATCAATTTGAATTTGACCTTGCCATCGATATTAAAAAAAAAAAAAAAAAAAAAAACTTAAAATGAGCAATGGTATACTTCCCATACATACATAGTGCTACACTTGTCACTTACACACATACACACATACACACGGCATGTTTTGAATTAACAGATCTGAGCCCTATCATGAATGGCCTAATCAACGACCTCCTTTGATACCGGCACGAAACGACTATTACGAATAATTAACACATTGAAGGGCGTAAAGAGAAGGGGGAAAGTACTAAAGATGGGTAGGGGGAGGGAGGGGGGATTGAAGGAGAGGAGTGGGAAGGGGTTGTGATAGAAGGGAAGGAGGGCAAGATTGCTAGAGGTCTCCCCGGGCTAGTTAAAGGATGATAGTATAACCCACACGTGTCGGTGATTTTGGCCAGAATTATGCAAGACCTGCTGCTGCTGGTGGGTGAGTATGTATGCATTCTGTTCAAGTAGACTAAGGAGGGATTCAGCGGGATTTACGCTGAACACCAGCGTTTATATATTGCTTATTTGGATCTTTCATAGATAGTGACCCCAAAGGGTTTTAGCCGGCATGTGTCCACCTTTACGACCTGTTTAGTAGAGAAGCCCGTTGGTGTTTAACGTGTAAAAACATAAATAAAAAGACCGTAAATATAGGTAGTGAGCCCCCAAAAATATTAGTTCTAGATCACGACAACCCGAACTTTACTGGGGGTCACTGTATAGGAAAGAACCGCTTAGTGTAAACAGTACGCCCTTCCTCCTCTATAGAAGAGTAGGCTATTAAGTTTCATAAAGAAAAAATAACGTAGAATTTATGATTTCTTTTATTCCCAAGTTAACAATGGCCTAAAGTTCCGTTCTACTCTTGCACAAATATTGTGCAGAAAGAGTTGTCTTGCTTACCAGTATTTATAAGCCTTTAATCAAACAGTAATGCGAGTGTGTTCTGTTAAGGACGATCAAATAACAGAGTCTTATAGCTGAGACGCAACTCTGCGCATCTGCGTATTAGCTATCATTGCACTCTCCCTCAAGTGCATCACAAAGGAATGTACGGAATGTTACCTGTATCAAGTTAGGAAATGATGCTTTATCAAAATTTTTTAAGATACGTGAAGTAACAGATAACCAAATATGAAAGATTTCAAGCCTGTCAAGTAACTTCGACCCTATGGGGTAAAAAAAAAATGTTAAATACTGAGAAAGAGAGAGAGAGAGAGAGAGAGAGAGAGAGAGAGAGAGAGAGAGGGAGGGGTTTCGTCGACCCTATGACAAATGTTAAATATGCACCACACCATATAGACTCCTGAGAGAGAGAGAGAGAGAGAGAGAGAGAGAGAGAGAGAGCTCTGTCAATTAGCGACTACCATTACTGCGTATGAGAAATGTTAAATATACTTGCCATATGGCTCTACTGAGGCGAGAGAGAGAAAGAGAGAGAGAGAGAGCTTTTTAAGTAACGTGGACCCTATGGCATATGAGAAATGGTAAATGTGCGCGCCATACATCTCAACCGAGAAGAGAGAGAGAGAGAGAGAGAGATTTCCCCAATATGGTAGTAGTAGTTATCCACAAGCCATTAAATCCACAGTAACTCAACCCTTTAGTTGAAGGGAAACGGGTCATTTTCATTAGAGAGAGAATTCATAGAGGGAGAAGGGAAAGAGAAGCGGAAAAGGATAGAAAGGATAGATGGCAAAAAAAAAAAAAAGAGGTAGAAGGAAGACATCCATCCGGAGAGAGAGAGAGAGAGAGAGAGAGAGAGAGAGAGAGAGAGAGAGAGAGAGGCAAGGTACGTTTGTGGCCTTTATCGCAAATAAAGTATGAATTATTATTGTTTGGATAGAACATTGGCGGAATTCGGTCCGTTCCTCCGTTCCAGTGTTCCAGTCTTCCCGGGCCTTTGTTCCAGTGTTCTCTGTTCTCCATTCCAGTGTTCCCAGTCCTTCGTTCCAGTGTTCCCAGTCCTCTGTTCTAGTGTTCCCAGTCCTCCGTTCCAGTGTTCCCAGTCCTCCGTTCCAGTGTTCCCAGTCCTCCATTCCAGTGTTCCGTGTCCTTCGTTCCAATGTTCTCAGTCCTATATTCCAGTGTTCCCAGTCCTTCGTTCCAGTGTTCCCAATCCTTCGTTCCAATGTTCCCAGTCCTTAGTTACAGTCTTCCCAGTCCTCCATTCCAGTCCTCCTTTTCAAGGTACCCAGTCCTCCGTTCCAGTGTTCCCGGTCTCCGTTCCACTTTTCCTGGTCCTCTGTTCCAGTGTTCCAGGTCCTTCGTTCCAGTGGACCGGTTGGGAAATTTGAGTGCAACAAAAGGGCGGTTGGATTTCCAAAGCGATTAAAAAACGCAATGTTACAGATGATATCTGGTTTCTATATATATACATATCTCGAATATACATATTATATATATTATATATATATATATATATATATATATATATATATATATATATATATATATATATATATATAGTTTATAATGCAACAGAGCTGAATCAACTTAGAAAGCATGCAACACCGGGAATCAAAAACATGGCTGAATAAATTCCGAGGCAACGCAGCGCTGAATCAACTCTCGAAAGCAACAACGCCGCTGAATAAACTCAGAAAAAAAAACATACAAATGCAGAAGAAGAGGAAGAAGAAGAAGAAAAAGAAGAAGAAGAAGCAGACGAGCGCCTTCAGACAGACCACCCTACCTGGAGGAGGAGGAGGAGGAGGAGAAGGAGAAGGTGGAGGGCCAATGAATTCATAGATGTCGAACACGTTGAGCGCCGTTGAATTTCGATAGGGGTGGAACGATACTGCCAACTTTCGACGGGAGTGAGATGGAGTGATGGCGGAGAGAGGGAGTGGATGATTGCGCCCGCCGGAGTGGAAATGGGAGAGAAGGAAAGAAGGAAATAAACGGGAAATATTTTTTGCTTTTTTTTCATTTTCGTCGGCAGTAAGAGTTATGGGTGCAGAATTTGTAATGACGACAATAATCGTTATCATTTTTAATTGCGGTTTTAACATTTGTAGTTGAAATGGAGTGAGAGAGAGAGAGAGAGAGAGAGAGAGAGAGAGAGAGAGAGAGAGAGAGAGATTGTCTATCGTTATCTAGAAAAACAATGAATGACAGTAATATATCTTTTATTATTTTTAATTGCAGTAGTGAGAAGGTAGCAGTAATAGAATGAGAGAGAGAGAGAGAGAGAGAGAGAGAGAAAAAAAAAATGTATACCGTTATCTTGAAAACCAATGAATGACAATAATAGATTTCTTATTATTTTTAATTGCAGTAGTGAGATGGTAGCAGTAATAGAATGAAAGAGAGAGAGAGAGAGAGAGAGAGAGAAGAGAGAATGTCTACAGTTATCTAGAAAAACAATGTATGACTGTGGTTGATTCGTAATTATTTTTAATTGCAGTAGTGGCAGTGGTAGCAGTAATGTGGGGAGGGGAGAGAGAGAGAGAGAGAGAGAGAGAGAGAGAGAGAGAGAGAGAGAGAGAGCATGCCTACAATTACCTAGGAAAAAAAACATCAAAATGTCGAGTACGAGAGAAAAACTCATCCTCACAACAGCCCTGTTAAACTAAAGATATCGCCACCCCCCTAACCCATAGGGTCTCCGGCCCGTATCCCCCTCCCCCCAAAAAAATGAAATGGCCATCTATTTCATCAGAGCTCTAACCAGCGGCAAATAAATCCTCTCCAACCCAAAGAACACTTAATTACATGATTAATAAACTTTGTAATTATGAAGCATTTTTCGGCGTACGAAATACAGTAATCGGCAACCCGGCCATAATCTGGACGTCAATTATAGTCCAATTAATATCATGCCACATCTAATTAATTAATCCACATGATGCATCAGCGACAGATGATAACCCAATTATCGCGTTATTAAGGGACAGAGAAGATTCGTAATTAAAAGGCGGTCAGTCATTTTGTGACAGGCCTAAAAAAAAAAAAAAAAAAAAACAAACAAACAAACAAAGATGGCGTGAAATATCTTCATAAACCTCGATCCAGCTTCCGTTCGGCTATCGCAGGAGCGTCTCTGTTCGCATGAATTGGCTATAGAATTTAGGCAGAAGGCCAAGCACTGGGAGCTATGAGGTCATTCAGAGCTGAAAAGGAAATCGACAGTAAAAGATTTGAAAGGTGTAACTGGAGGAAAACCTCGCAGTTGCACTATGAATCAATTGTCAGGAGAGGGTGGAAAGGAAGATGGAAGAAAGAGAATATGAAAGGAAGGACAGTAAAAGGAACGAAAGGGGTTGCAGGTAGGGGCCGAAGGCACGCTCCTAAGAACATTAGGTAATGCCTACAGTGCACCGCATGAGGTGCACTGACGGGGCTAACCCCCTTACGGGGTGAATACTCTTCAAGCAGTTTAAATAAACTGTATTCTGCATGCACTGATTTTGTTCCCACCAGACTGTTTACAATGGCACTGTCTAAGAAGTAGTAACATCCTTGCCTAATGGATGTTGTTAACATATTTGTTCTTGCATTAGTGTAAATTTTGTTTTATTTAATTATCTGTAGCTTGTTCATATCTACTGTACAGGATGTAAACTCAGCGGAACTCTTTTTGTTAAGAAAATCTTAGAAACTTAAATTGATGTAAATACCAGTTGTTTTGTTATTTTTAAGATAAAGTAAAAAAAAAATAATACCTACTCTACTTAAACGCATAGCATAGGTACAAAAGTACAATCTTGGAATTAAGTCTCCAAAAAAAAGATACTTGCAATAACGTTTAAAAAAAAAAAATCTACTCATTATGTAAGTATGGGCACACCCACCGCCTGATTTTTATGACTATCCAGATGGGAGACAACGTTGCAACGCCAGTTATTGCGAACTCAATCAATAACCTAGTTAATAAAACACGCTTCGTTATTTTCGGGAATTTCACCTGGATCCATAAATTGTAACGTCTGACATTATTTTCATAAATCCTGTTAGAGAAAAGCAGATTCTAATCACCACTACCTGTCATATTAGTTGAGTGATTATCACCAACGTCTGATAGCAAGCAAAATGGATTCATTTTTTTCATACACGAAAGAGAGAGAGAGAGAGAGAAGAGAGAGAGAGAGAGAGAGAGAGAGAGAGAAAGATTATTTTTGTGAGAATTTCGTATTAACTGCCGAATTTATACCAACAAAACTTCACCACTTTACGAGAGAGAGAGAGAGAGAGAGATTGTCAAGAAAACCAACGTTTTTAATCGGCTTCTAATGTTTCCCATCCTGAGACACTGGACAATAGACAATTATGACGAACAAGTTTCTTGCATCAGCAGGTAATAATGTTACTGCAACTTGATCCCCATCAGCGGTTTTGCCTTTTTCATTTTCTCTCATTAATCTCTCCTTCCTCCACCCCAATCCCCTTCCCTTCCCCTTCCCCCCCTCCCCAAACCTTCATTCTCTGAGACCCCGGAGTTCTGGAGTTTCTGTCATCTCTTATAATATTTTTTTTCTAATCTTTCATGTTTTGCCCTGCGTCTTTAAGCTGATCAAACCCATATGAAGGCAAGGGTCTGTCTGTCTGTCTGTCTGTCTGTCTCTCCAGTTGTGGGTATTTTGGCCTCTACGATGCCCCAACGCAAGAGAGAAATGGGCGCGGTCGAAGAAAGCCTGGAAAACATATCGAAGGCTTCCAGAAAGCTGATGCTGCTGACATGTCGACAGCCACATGTTCTCAACTGCAGATATCACGCGGGCTTTTTTCCCGCTTTTTTTATTCTATTTTTCTTTTTTTATTTTTTTTATCAACACTGCTTCTCTTGGAGATTTAAGAAAGGTGCTTAACGTCCTAGAAATTTTATCTCTCGGTCGATTTCTGGAACGCTCAAGAGCCTGGAATGGACTAAATCCATCTACCTGGGTTCTTGTGTCGCATTTAGCACCTCTGAATTGATACCGTATCATTTGGGGTCTTTATTGGAGCCATCAATAGATTTTTTTTTTTTTTTTTTTTTTGAGAGTTTGACACATGGAAAGGAGGCCAGAATTACATTTTATGCGTTTTTTGTTGCTGTATCCGAATTAGAAAATTCTCTCATTTGGAAATGAAATAAGTTAAAGGATATTTCCAGAAATTTTAAATCTTTCAAGTAAACATGAAAATGAATTTCATAACAGGATAAAGGACAATCAAACGCAAGAAATAAGGAGCGCCGTCTGGCAACAGCCCTTGGGACGGGAGGGACAAGTATAGTACCCACCTCTCTTTCTCTCTCCCTCCTCCTCCTCCTCTTCTTTCTTCCCCAATTTGACACCTCTTCTCTTCACTCTGTCACAGCTTAAAGCCCTGGGCTCTTGAAGGCCTCTGACACCCTGTATTATGTCGTCGACCACCGCCCTCAGGATTATTGGATTTGGGTGGTTGCGGTGGCAAGGATGAGGGAGGAGGAGGAGGAGGAGGGTGTGGTTGTTATGGCTGCTGGTCTGAGTGGTTGGAGGAACTATTTTCCCGGTTGTTTTCGTCGTTTTATTGTTTTGTTGTTGAATGCGGTTGATAGCCGCGTGAGCCTGCGCGGGTTGTGGCGGGAGACGACGGAGGAGGAGCTTTGCGCATTTTTCTTCTTCTTCTTCTCTCTCTCTCTCTCTCTTGCAATGTTACGCATGAATTCTAAAAAACCGATTTTAACCGATGGGTTAGCTTTATGCGTTGCTACACTCTCGTGGTATGAGTATATTAAATCTCTGTCCAAAATGGATTCGTTTGTTCCCATGATTTTCGTAACGGTAAAATTATTATTATTATTATTATTATTATTATTATTATTATTATTATTATTGTTATTACAAGACTTCAGTCTCTTCTGACGTCGTTTCTTAATTTACATGTTATTCAGAGATCTGCCTGGTCATTAAAAATTCACTCTGAACTCTTCTACCTGCAAATTAGCTTCTTTTTCTACAAAATGAACGTATATCAAAACGTTGTTTATTCTCAGTAACTCATTACGTTTTGGTTCTAATTTATTAGAAGCCTCTAAAGGAAAAAAAGTAAATGAATAAAAAATCAACCGTTTTACATATGTAAAATACTAATGACTTAAGTCATGACAAGGGAAAAGCAGTGAGCTTTTCAACTATTTGTGACGTCCATTTACTCAGAAATAAAACCCTTTAGAGAAATGATAACAAGCAATGGGAGACTGTTAAGGATAAGGCGAATCTTTTACAATATTGCTCTAAAGAAAGTATATAAACCAGAGTGATTGGTCCGATGTGAAAGTAAGTCAGAGTAAGTGTGTATGATTTCCCATAGTCTGTTTAATTGCCAAATGAATGGAACAGTGTAGCCACAGGTTCAAATTCATTTGATACGAGAGGGACTGTATTGGAATATTATATAGGGTGATGAACGTTAATTCTAATAGCTTTCTAGAAATTCCATCACAGTTGTGACCCTTTTGTGCAAAAAACTTCGTAATTCTGTGGCTGAATCATTGGACTCAAGTTAAAAACTGATGGAAACGCTTCGTTGTTTCACTTCATAGTTTGTTTTGTCATTTAGTTGACTTTTATTTACCAAAACTTGTTATTACTTATATATTTGTTTTGGTCTCTTACTTTTGTTCCTAGTATCTTTACCTATCAGTTCTCTTTTCTGTATTGAGCTGACACCAAATTGATTGGTGATATAAAAGAAAGCTCTCAGTGACTAAAGAAGGAACCTGAAGGGGTCTTAAAGAATAAAAAGATGAAAGTAAATGCCGGTCAGACGAAAGTTTTGAAGGCAGGTGAAAGTAAGGAACATAAAAATGTGATGGGTGTTGGAGTAGAAAGGAAGAGGAGTAGAAAGTGGTTGACTTCTAGATGTATTAGTAAATGTCTAAATAACTGAAGAACTGAAGAATATGTGAATCATAAAATGGGTGCGACAAGAATAGTGAAAGTACTGGCTGCGTAAAAGTTGATAAGTAGAAAAAGAGTGCTTAAAAATTTTCAAAAAGGTTTGTATGCCAAAATTTCTTAATGGATGGGAAGTATGTGAAAGACGAATACGAGTGTGTAAATTAAAATATACAATAATAACAATGCTGGTGATTTTGATGATGGAATATAATGCAGCTTTGAGTTAAAAAGCACAAGCAATGGAATAAAAACTTCCCAGATGTGAGCTTCGGCTGAAAGAACAGTGACAGATCGCTTTCTCTCTGTATAAAAGTATTTCCCCAGGGAAAAAAATTGATGTCCAGAGACGACGAGGGTTAGAAAATTAGCTAAGTTCTGACACTTTGGCTGTACTCAGAGAGCGCATCATAATGGCTGGAGAGTTTGCAGTTCCTGGAAGATGTAAACAGTGGGCATAATAGGAGGTGTTTTTGGGCAGCGTTTGTTGTGCTATGCTTATCCGTTCTCAACCTTTGTTTGTCTTTCCGCAGCTTGTCACTGTTGCAAGGAGAGAGAGAGAGAGAGAGAGAGAGAGAGAGAGAGAGAGAGAGAGAGAGAGAGCCCTTGGCCAAAGGGAGAACTTCTTAAGCCACATCTAGTCTCAGTGTAAATTCAGAATCTTTAAATTCTTTCTGACCTTCTACGCCGATTGATAAAGCAATGGAGATGCATAAGACGATTTGGGTCCTTGTTTATTCATATGCTACACAGTTTTCTTGGCATTTTCATATACCCCCGTTGTCACCATATTACTGTTGTTGATACAAGAAGAGCTACAATCCTGGCTGGAAGAGCAGACTGACGAAATCCTAAGAACCTAAACGGGGAAAATCAGTAGAAAACAGAAAACTGAGAGGTAAAGAAAATACTAGGAACGTTAATAGGAAACCAGAGTAAATATATAAGTAAAAACAAGCTTTGGTAAATAACAGTCGACTAAATATCAAAAGAAACTATGAAGTGAAACTCGCGTTAGCCTGTTTAACAACAAATTGGATGCATCAGTTTTGAACTTCTGTGTCCAATGATTCGGCTACAGAATTAAGAAGATTATTACACAACTTGATAAAATGTCTGGAAAACTATTAGGATTAACTGCTTGTCTAGCTATGCCTGGTGGATAGTATACTCTGGGGAGATCTGAATACTGACTATTGTTCCTGTATTCTTCTCTCAATCCCTTTCTGGGTAACTTAGGGAATGCTCATACCCATACCCACTATCAGCCCTTTGAACGTCTTTCTTATGGTTGTTTTTGGGACACTCAGCATACTTTTCTTTCAGTTATACTTTGCTAAGTTGATCGGAGTCATTGCGTCACTATTTGTAGCTGCTGGGTTGTCTAAAGGATGACATTTCATAGTCTTAAGGCCCCCATACACTGAACGATTGTCTGAACGACTGTCTGCATCGTTCGCAAAAACACTGTGTATGGGCTTGTCTGAATGCAAAAGTGGGCGGAGCTTCGTGTCTGAACGATCTCAGCTAGAATCTGTCACGACCAGGTTGCTGGCTTGCGACTTAAGCCTGTCATACACAGATCGTTCAATGTATGGGTTTGTCTGGCGATATAACACTATCGCGCGCGTCTCTTCCAGAGATGCTGCCATGTCTTCTCGAGACAAAATCTTTGTTCAGACTGAAATCGGTGCGGACTTCGTTCATACTGTGAATAATGTGTGTGGGTAGATAACGACAATCGTTCAGACGGTCGTTTAGTATATGGGGGGTCTTTACTCAATTAGGGGCAACTATAAATAAAACATATTCAATATTCATCAGATGAAACTCAGTCGTCTTCTTTACGGGTAAACTCAAGGAAATTCTTGTAATTAATCACTGTTAGTAGTTTTCATTTATTAAATTTTTATTCGGAACTAGCCCTCTCAATGTTCGTTTTTCCTTCCTTTTCTTGATTACTACGGGGTAATGTGTAATATGGAGGCCTACTAGTGAAGCTCTTCACAAGTTGACTTGTTCCATAGCTTGAAGCGCATGAAACCTTTGTCTGTATCCACATAGAAACGAAAATATAACAGCTGCAGACACGTATGTCATCCAAGTACAGATAATACTTTATATATCCATCTATTTATTTACATTCTTCGTCTTCGAAATGAAAAAATAAAAAAGGGAAGAATAAAAAATCGTTATCTCACCAAACTTCGCAGGAGAGTTTTCCTGAGCTCAGAGGCGAAGGCGCTATATCACCTTTTCACGAATCCTGTTTATCGGTATCAGCCGGTCAGGCATTCCCCTTCTCACGGCCTCTCCTCAACAGAAACGAGATTTCTATTGCAACTTAGTGGACCCAGGATACGTTCATCTCCCTGTATATAATATCCGGATTTCTCTTTTCCAGGTAAATCGGTTTAGCTGATGAGTTGCAAATTACAGTATAGAGTTGATTCCAGGAAGCCCAAAGGCTCTGGCTACCAGCGGCTTCCAGAACACTTTCGCTGTTGGATCATGAAGTTTATACGCTCTCTCTCTCTCTCTCTCTCTCTCTCTCTCTCTCTCTCTCTCAATCTTCTTACCGTATCTTTCCTCTTTATCTGATCTGCGCTAATTCTAATTCAGCTTCAGATACAATGATGGAAAATCTAAAGTGATCAAAGGCCAAAGGTATTTTGAAATATATTTTACTATGGATTTACAATACTTAGCAATAAGCTGAGTAGTACTTATCAAGTTGTGCTATGTCTTTTGTACTTTCAGGAAGAGGTTTAAATATATATATATATATATATATATATAAATATCGAGCTACAATGTCCTTTAATATCTAATTCGCTCTACCTCGGAAATTCTATATAATTTTTCATATATGCTTAACCGAAGGGGAATTTTTTCTCGATAATAGATTTTGCCTGGACCAGGGCGCGAACCTATGGATCCTTTCAAACCCAGGAACGTCAGTGAAGCGTTACCTACTACACCACCGCTTCACTGACGTTCCTGGGTTTGAAAGGATCCATAGGTTCGCGCCCTGGTCCAGGCAAATCTATTATCGAGAAAAAATTCCCCTTCGGTTAAGCATATAAATGAAAATATAATTAATTCAGAGGTAGAGGACGATTAGATATTAGGACATTGTAGCTCGATATTTGTATATGAATCACGGAAATGTGATATGACTTATATATATATATATATATATATATATATATATATATATATATGTGTGTGTGTGGTGTGTGTGTGTGTGTATGTGTATTATATATATATATATATATATATATATATTATATATATATATATATATATATATATATATATGAAAGAAATACCGTATACAAAATAAAACTAAAGTCGACCTGAGCAAGGAAAGAGGAATGATGAGTTGCGAAAAAACATAAAAGAATCCAATAAAAAAAAGTGGGAAAAAAACTATTCTTCCTTCAGTTCATTGATAGTGTTCATGTCATAACCGAGCTGGCAGCCAAAGGTCCCTCCCCAACAATCGCGAAAATGCGCTCCTCACGAGATCGCCGGAGGCAATTATTTTGACTTCTCTTTCAAGTATTCCCTTCCAACTCTTCGTCCCATTTTTAGTCTTCTGGAAAGAAAACTATTGTGCCGGCTTTGTTTGTCCGTCCGTATACTATTTCCTGTCTGCACTTTGTCTGTCCGATCTCAGATCTTAAAAACAATTGAGGCTAGAGGGCTGCAAATTGTTATGTTGACCATCCACTCTCCAATCATCAAGCATACCAAATTACAGCCTTCCAGCCTCAGTAGTTTTTATTTTATTAAAGTATAACGTTAGCCATCATCGTGCGTCTGGCAACTATAAAGGACGGGCCACCATCGGGCCGTGTTTAAAGTTTCATGGGCCGGGGCTTTAACAGCATTATCCCGAGCACACCGAAAGACATATAGCTTTTCAGTGGCCTTAATGATGCGATATACAGGAAACCCGACTGCGCCGAAGACACTTCGGGCGCATTTTTTTAATTGTTTACACTCACAAGGTGATCATTTTTTCGCGCACAAAACCTACGTGAACGCCAGAATTGCCTGGCGGGTTATTTGAAAGACTAATGCCATGACTGAGCATATGTTAACACCTCTGTGACTATTAGGTTCGGTTCCTGTGGAATTCTACGTTACAAAATGTTTTGCAACTGTCCAAGCACGAGTCCTAGGGCACCCTTGGACTCAGCACAGAAAGTGACTTGCTTTTCATGACTATGCCATGACGTATTTGCGCTTACTGGAAGGAGAATGTGGCAATTTGCGTACTTTATGTGCTCACTGAATGAGTGAATAAACATGTTTCTATTGCATATACCACGTTTTAGTACTGAAGCTAGAAATTGATTAAATATATACCTACCTATATATATATATATAGGTAGGTATATATTTAATTCCAAGGTAGAGCGAATTAGATATTAAAGGACATTGTAGCTCGATATATGTATATGAATCACGGTAATGTGATATGACTTATGTAAAATGCTACGTGTTGTCAAAAGCGCTACTTAACTACCGGAGTCGAGGCGGGTTGATGTTGTCTCCAAACCAACGAATACTTCAGCGCGAGAAAGTATTTGAGGTGAGAGACGGCATATACATACCTTTAAGCCTCTCGCGGTGGTTGGGTGGTATAGCTTCCACTGACGTTCCTGGATTTATAATGTACCTGCGTTCGCGCCCAAGTACAGGTAAATCTATTATCGAGAAAAAATTCCCCTTCGGTTAAGCATATATGAAAATATATTAATTCCGAGGTAGAGTGAATTAGATATTAAAGGACATTGTAGCTCGATATATGTATATGAATCACGGTAATGTGATATGACTTATATATATATATCTATATGTATATATATATATATATATATATATATATATATATATATATATCTATAAATATACATATACATATTCTTATATATATATATATATATATATAGATATCTATATATCTATATATGTATATATATATCTATATATATATTTTATATATATCTATATATATATTATATATATATATATATATACTATATATAGATATATAGATATATATAGTATATATATATATATATATAATATATTTGATTATATATTAATATATATATATATTATATTATACATATAAATTATATATATATATAATATATATATATATATATATTTATGCATATATATATATATATATATATTATATATATATATATATATATATATATGTATACTATACCTATAATATATTATATATATATATCATATATATATATATATATATATATATATATATATATATGATATATATATAGTATATATAATATATATAGGTATTATATATATCTATATAGTTATAATATATATAGAATATATCTATATATGGTATGTAGGATATATATCTATATATATATTATTTATATTTATCATCTATATTATATATATGTAATATGTATCTAATATATATATATATCATGTATATATATATACACATATATATAATATATTATATATAGATTATATATATATATATATATATCTATACTATATTATCTATATGAGCATATATATATATATTATTTCTATATTTTATATATATTATATCTATCCTCTATATCTCATATGATAGTATTATATATATATATTATATATATATATATAATATATATATGTTATATATATTACTATTGCCCTCCCACAGGAGAAATAAAAAGGTATACCAAGCATTTTAGAGTTACTTCAACACATTTTCAAGGTATAATAGCATAAATCACTGAAAATGACTTACATAGTAAACATAAAAGCAGAACAAATGACAACCCAAAAAATATATAAAATAATGAAAACAGAGTTAAAACAAGATGTAAATATTCTCACTACTACAATTGGCTTTAAATACTATGTAGAATTCCTAGCAATGTGAGTTGATATAACCATTATTATGAAAATGATCGCGACCAAGTAAAGAAGGGTACTTTTCTTCTATATTTTGAAGAGCTTTGCGTATTTGCATCCCTGAATTTCTGCAGAAAGTGCTTGCAAATATTTCTAGCATCTCTTAGGAATTTAAGTACCCTAAATATTTTGCTGAATATGCTTTGCAGAAAGCCAAAAATGAAAAATTAAATAAATAAATAAATAAATAAATAAGAAATTTATTCAGTCAGTACCAGAGAGACTTTTCAACAATCAAAATTTGCTTATTTTATCTTCCAGTTATATTTCAAGAAGGGTTCTTAAGTTTTTTATAAGGATATTGTATATCAATGTCCTTTTAAATTTTCAAACACTCTGAAACATATGAAGATGAGGAACTCAGGGTATAATATGCAAGGTTCCTTGCATGAAATACAGTTGTTTTTACACACTACAATCTGCCAAGGGACTGGAGACGAGAATTAAGCAGCACGGATTTAGTGAGAGAATGGGACAAATGTCAAATGCATCATTTTTACATATTACATTTTAATCGTAGGATTCACTGGGATGGGGCTAAAGTTATTCTATATTGTAACAATATTACTCGAAGAAATGTAATTGAATATGTTTTAAATTAAATATCACGTTGACTTCATGAATGTAAGCCAAAGAATATGTATAAACTTTAAGCTTTTATTGTTAAAGAGATTTTCAAGCCTGTTTCTTTTTAATCACTGTCTCTCTACCCTTTGTACTGATTTAACTCTTTGCCACGATTTAGAATATTTTTGCAGGCATTATTTTCTGCCTTCATGTTCATTTTGTAAGTCACTTTCAATGTTTTTACCATTGTACCTTGAATGTGTGTTGAAATAACGCGAAAGCGCTTTGTGCATTCCTCTTTTATTTTTCCAATGGCCTCAGCAATATCTACATGTTGCTTTTGGCCAAAAGCATATTAAAACTTGCTCTTCAATTGAGATGATGGGAAGTTTAGTCTCCCTTTTTGGTGAATTGACCAGGCTTCAATAAAACCTAAGGAAAACGAAAAAAGACTATTACTACTCTTGATCATTGACTGAAAGAGAAGGCAGCAAGACCGCCTTTGATGTTGACCTTAACCTGTTTTAGATGAAACAGAATAGGACATCAGCAATATTGCTTCATGACTGAAGAGAGAAGGAATGTGATTCATGTTCTGTTTAACTATGATTTTTTTTAAGGAGGTTGCTTCTTGTCATCTTGTTAACTGAACTATGAGTAGTTGGCTTCATAGGATTGATGACAGCGTATTTCATGCTGAAAAAGTTCATTATATCCTGAAGTACTAAATCAAAGTTCATTTTGAATTTAAGCAAAATGTACTATGATTTTAAGTTATGGACCTGGACTTCTCTGAAGATACCAGTAAGGGTACTGTAGAAACGTTAGGATAAATAACAGATTCGCCATTTTAAATGTTTGGGAAATTCTTCACGTTTTTCTTATAGGTGATGGGAGAATCATAAGTAAATATGAAAACTATTTTAAAATCAATACCATAAACACTATCATTGCATAATAAACAATAACACAACTTTATATATATATATATATATATATATATATATATTATACATATATATATATATATAAATATCTATATATATATATATATATATATATATATATATACATATATATATATATATAATGCATATTATTATATATTCTATATATATATATATATATATATATATATATATTATATATATATATATGCATTTCTTTTATGTCCCTTTCCCTAACGCTCGTACGGATACGCAAAACATAAAACAGAATTCTTTCCCTAATATTGACAGAATTAATGAATATCCATCGCCTGTGTGCTACGTGAGTTATAATAATATAATATCTCTAATGACTCTGTGCTCACAAATGTCTCGATCCTTCACTGAAACCAATCGTACATAATTATACTAACATGAGATCTAGCGCACACACCACATGAGAATATTCCCAATATAGTTCAGCCTCATGGAAGGCGTCTTGACGACGAATTCCCGTATGCGGGCTCACGAAGGACCGGAGGATAAGAGCTTGACGTCGAACGCTGGAGACGAGAGCTTAGTGCAAGTGGCAGTATAATCGTCTGGCAGCACGATTTCTGCCATCGTGAAACCAAACTCATATTCCGCTCACACTGCTTCGTCGTTCATGATTGCTATACCTCTGGGGGAGCTTCGCTAGAGAGACCGTGAGACGTCTTACTACATGTAGTCCATGGATTTCTAAGACGCTTAACAAACGACCTCCATCCTCGCTACCAGAATGACACAGAAATGGTCGGTGGAAATCGTCTGGGCGATACGAGAACAATCTTCCGATGTGCGCTCGGTTTAGGTTTAGTAATGACTTGCTAACTCAACCCGTTATCATAATTAAACAAGTCAAACAATGCACCGAGTTTTCTGTACAGCGTATTATTAAGGCCACCGAAAACAGATCTACATTTCGGCGGTCTCTGTATAATGCTGTATGAGCTGCGGCCCATGAAATTTTAACCACGGCCCGGTGATAGCCTGTCCTACATCATTGCCAGACGCACGATTGTATTTAATTTTAACCTTAAATAAAATAAAAATTACTAAGGCTAGAGGGCTGCAATTTGGTATGTTTGATGCCTAGAGGGTGGATGATCATCATACCAATTTGCAACCCTCTAGCCTCAGTCGTTTTTAAGATCTGAGGGCGGACAGGAAAACTGCGGACGGACAGAGATAGCCGTCACAATAGTTTTCTCTCACAGAAAACTAAAAAGAGGCAAAGTTCTGAAAAACAATTGAGATAGATGAGTTAAGCATTAATATGATAATAAAAATGATGTTACTCATTTCTTGTTTTATATCTTAGTTTAACCAGACCACTGAGCTGATTAACAGCTCTCCTAGGGATGGGCCGAAGGATTAGAGATTTTTTACGTGGCTAGGAACCAATTGGTTTCGTAGCTTATTGTGGGATGCGAATCATGTTATATCGAGAATGAATTTCTATCACCAGAAATAAATTTTTCAGGTGCTTTTATAAATGATGTCATTACTTGCATCTGCATTTATTTCTACTTTGGCCTTAAACGCTTTTTGTTGTCATTGCTTCTAACCTTTGGGGTATTATTTTTAATAACTTAAGCTATCGTTAAGGTCACAGATGAATTCTACTGCCAGATCCGTATTTCATTACCATAGGTTCCAGAAATGATTGTATGATAGTTGGACATTCCAGGTCTTCGGACTCTTTTGCAAGTTGTGCAGTATTTAAGTTATTACGCTTCATTACAGTGTCAAACGGTATCTTTTAGATGGCTGTGTAGCCTATATCACGTCTTGCCTTTTGCTAAGACGCCTTGTTCGTCAATTCATCCAAAAACAATATTATCTTCCAGTAACCTTTACTACTTTTTATTTTCATTTTAATAAAAAAAAATATAATATTCATTATGATATTTGGCTTCAAATTTTTTTTTCTAATAAGTCATGGGTGCAAAGATTATGTTTAAGCGTAACTGTCGGTAGTACTATGTATAGTATCTGTTTGTCAAATCACATACTGTTAAACTTAACTTGTTATTAGTGCAGCTTTTGACTCATTAATTGCCAGGGAATTATTCTACTCCTCAAAAGGTGCGGTTTGACCTACAGTTTTTAGTTTTCTTTGAAAGAAATGAAAACAATTGAGATGGTTTCGTCTGTCCGTCTGCACTTTTTCTGTCCGCCGTCAGAACTCAAAAATTACTGAGGCTAGAGGGCTGCAAATTGGTACGTTGATCATGCACCCTCCAATCATCAAAAACGCCAAAATATCAGTCTTCTAGACTCAGTAGTTTTTTTAATTTTATTTATGGTTAAAGTCAGTCACACTCGTACGTGTGGCAACGCTATAGGTACCAAAAATACAGGCAATCACCGGGCCTTGGCTGAAAGTTTCATACAGCATTATATGTTGTACATTTTTTACTTATTTGTTAATATTCTCCTGTTTTTTGTTTACTGTAAACAATAAAGCCCTATGCGGAAAAGGAGACTATTATCACCATCATTATCTTCGGTGTGAATAAATAAAGGAAAGGATACCACAAATCCATGATCTTTTCCCGCGGAGGATTGAAATCCAATACTCGCTCTCACTCCTCCGACAGGATCGGCGGCCTTCTCACGCTCTCCCTCTTCTTGCTTTGCCATCCAAGTGTCACCAAATATTTCCTACTTAAGGAATCCCCGAGTGTCATTTACGTGCATTAGCGCCTCTCCTGTCGGTCTGACCTTTCTCTCGACATCTGCCCCAGACACACTTGAGGTCACGGTCTAGGTATGAGGTCACCGCGTGGCCCCAGGCGACCAGATTTCTCCGTAACCGAAACAGACGTTTGGTGTCTTTTGACGACTTTTTGGTTGCTCTTCTTCTTCATACTAATATAATAATAATAACTAATAATAATAAATAATAATAATAATAATATAATAATATAATAATAATAATAATGGGAAAAACCCACGGTTATGTATGGGTACGCATACTCAAAAATAATCTCAACAGAAAGTTCTCTGTGGAGATTTATTCTTAAAATAGACGCACACATACATCATAACTGTGAAATTGTTTCTCCTTTTCAAGACTAATAATAATAATAATAATAATAATAATAATAATAATAATAATAATAATAATAATAATAATATCCTTTATTTCGACTCAGAGGTCATATCCAGAGATAGATTAGGTAGATATGATGCAGTACACAGAATTTAGATATAAGAGATGAAGTTGGAATGAAGGAAGGTTACAATCAAGCTTAACTACTACTACTAACAATAATAATAATAATAATTTTTCAGTCAGTGTTCATATGCACATACAGAATTCAGGTACATTTTACTGATACTGAAAAAGTAGATTGAACGGTGCCTCTCAATAAGAATAACAGTAATGATTGTAATACTATTAGAAATACTATAGCTTGTTTTTTGGATCTTCTTTAGAAATTATAGTTCTCTTCAGAAAATGAAACTCACGAAAACTGCTTTGAATCCATAAGTGAGTAGTAAGTTACCGCGAAATAAGGAAATTTTTCACTGGGGAAATACACATTCATCAATACACTGGAATCAAACAGAGTTGAATGAACTGGATCCTAGGCTTACCTCAAGTTAAACATTTTAAACCTCGAATGAGAACAATAATTCATCTTTAAATAAACATTCCTATAACAACTGTAGTCCTCTTTGCAGAATCAAGCAGAGTAGAATGATCGGGATCCTAGGCTTACCTCAAGTGAAACATTTTAAACCTCGAATGAAAATAGTAACTCATCTTCAAATAAACATTCCTATAACAACTGTAGTCTTTCTTTGCATCCGAATACAGTGGCTTGACCAAATGCAGTTACAATTAACTGCTCGAGACTGCAGATACGCGTCACAGGACCAGACGACCAATTTGTCACGGGGTATCCATATGTCTCCATTAACGTCTGGGATTGTCAAAACAGAAACTCCTTCCTCAACCCCCCGTTTGTCCTCCCCCCAGCCCCCCGCCCATCTCCCAGCCCCCAATCCACCTCCTTCCCTTCCCAAAACAACTCGATACCCCCCTCCCTTTCTAACTCTCCCCCCTCCACCATTACCGCCTCCAAGGCATCCCTAACCCCCCATCTCCGGCCCCTACAACACGGTTCTTAATCCGACATTTCCTATAGTTCGCTTCCTCCGCGGCGGGGTCCTTCCTCCGTGTTGTGTCCCCTTGCCCTGATATGCTTTAGTTTCTTTCTGTCTTTCTTTTCTTTATTTCTATCTGTATTCTCTTGCTTTCTTTCCTTCTATCTTCCTTTTTTGTTTTTTATAAGCCTTTGTATACCCTGCGTATGAACTGTTGGTAAGACGTGTTGATTTATCTATAACTCGTAGTGATAAGTGCAATAATCCCATTGATAATGAGGACGATGAAATATATTATATATATATATATATATATATATATATATATACTATATATATATATATATATATATATATACATATATACACGTACTGCGAACAAACTCTGAATAAACAATGTATGAACAGATTTTTCATAAATTTACTTCCATCCCTTACAGAGAATGGAAATGATTTAGCTGGTCAATCTGTGAAAACAATATTAAGGACGAAGGATTTTGAATTAAAATATCGTTGAAGAGTGAACTCATTATATATAGTCCATATATTGCATATTCTTTAATACATAAGACATTAATTAGTAATTAAGTAATCATAGACAACCAATGCATGAAAATGTGGAAAAGTATACTCGTATCCATTAAAGAAACAGCTCGAAAACAGACGTCTTCAAATTCATTCATTTTTAAAATTATTTTAACCTTATTAATAGTATAGAGAATTGATCGTATCCATTAAAGAAACAACTCGAAAACAGACATTTAGAATCCATTCATTTTTTAACGAAAATTTTAGCCTTATTGATAGTATAGAGAATTGATCGTATCCATAGAAGAAACAGATCGAAAACAGACAGTTTGAAATCCATTCATTTTTTAATGATTTTAACCTTATTAATAGTAATGAAATCCATTAATTTTTTTATGATTTTAACCTTATTAATAGTATAGAAAATTGATCATATACATTTAAGAAACAACTCGAAAACAGACATTTAGAAATCCATTAATTAATTTTTTTTACAATTTTAACCTTATGAATAGTATAGAGAATTAATCGTATCCATTAAAGAAACAACTCGAAAGCAGACATCTTCAAATTCATTCATTTTTCCTAATGATTTTAACCTTATTAATAGTTTACAGAATTGAAATTCCTCTACGTAAGTTTTCCACCCCAATCTTCCCATCCCTAACCTCTCCACTGGTCTGTAAATGAAACACGGATTTACCTCTCGGTTCCAAATGTGTTTAAAGTTTCTTCAGTCGGGTGTACACCTTTAATTTGCCTCAGATGTCATTCTTCCCTCGGCAAATTACCTCTTAATTGGCTTCTCCCTCCTCCGAGTGTCCTAAATTTGCGCGTTTTCTTCTTCGCATAATATTTATTAAATGGCCGTCTCCAGCGTCGCCTTTCTTCTCTTTCTTTCCTCGTTACCTTTAGCTCTCTTGGATCAGGTTATTCTGTTTTTTTATTATTATTATTATTATTATTATTCTTTACAAGTTTGGTTTTATATTCCATACCATTCGTATCCTTTAACCTCATAGTTGGTCAGAATTATTTTGTATCACGCTCTAAATTATATTTCTTATTCCACCTTTTTTTTTTTTTTTTAATTCATCTCTCCCTGTTATTTTCTGATTCTTCGTCAGTCAAGCAGCGATCGTATTGGGTTCTACGAAAAGATAGCGAGAGAAGATTCGATGGTCATATTTCATCTGCTTTCCCCGAATATAAATCGTAATTGTATGCATATTGTATATATACAGGCGCAAAAATATTACGACACTGATATTTTTTAAATCTGTGTTGCATGTTTGGGTAATGCACATTTTTGTTCTTATCACAATCATCAAGTTAATTAGCATTTGATTTAATTTCCAAGACATGCCTTGCTTCGAAACGAAGAAAATCTGAAAAACATTGTTTTGTTTTCTTGGCCAATATTTTCCATCTCCCAGTAAAACTGAACTAATAACAAAGGGAAAATACCTGAACGATTTGTATGCGACAGCATAATTATACTAATTATTACTGTGTGTAATGTCGGTGACAGTTGAGGAAGCAAAGAAGTTTAAAAGTCACAGGGCATATTTTCTTGGCTGATATCGTTTCCATAGTCTTTTTTTATCATTATAAAGGAAGAAATAAAATAGTCCACTTTGCGGCAATAACACTTTTCAATTAGGCCAAATGCGACAGAGACAATATTAAGAAAGTAAGAAATAAGCTGTTTTGGTGTTTTGATTACCATAACCAATTTATTTCTGTTGAATTCATTTATTGCACCTCGGAACCCGAGTAAACCAATAGATGAAATACTGAAAGATTCTTGCTTGACCGAAGTCGGCATCTTAGCCTAATTGATGATTATAGCAACTTATTTTTCATCCATCTTCAATGGAGTCATCCTATTCCTTTAAGGTTACTTTTATTGTCAAACTATGAAAATACCTAGTAATAACAAGCCAGGCTATTTCATACTTAAAATATGACATATTTGAAAGCAGAATTCAATATGTTTTTTCGTTAGTTATATCTCTGTCGTTGTCTTTCATGCCCAGTATCGTATATAGACAGCAATAATGCCGTATGAATTACAGGCTGCACGCAGCTTATAATGCTTTCCTGTCATCGTATTCCGAGAATGACCTACAAAATCACTCCCGGAGGTCAGGTCAAGGGCGTAAATAGGAGAAGCGTCAATTATCCTCCCTGTTGGGTGCCATCTCGCTTTGGTCTTTTCCCACCGGAGTGCGTTGCCAAGCTTTCTAATGAGATAGGAAATCGGTTCTTATTTAGTAACTTCATTAGGTTTTGTTTCTTACTTTTTCGAGGTGTTTCCTTTGGATTTCATACAAATGCCAAAGTATTTTCGTTAGATTTCTGTATCTGTTTCGAACAAAACGAAACAATACTAATAATGGTATCTTGGAAGGTATGATCAAGACGTTCGAGATTAAAAGAGATAATCAGCCAACCAGAGCGAAATGGTGCTTGTGCCTGGGTTCCATAGAGTTCAAATTACCCAGAAAGATCGAACAACATCCGATAGCTACAGTGGTGGGTATGGGTCGAGGGGATAAGACAGAAGGAGGGGAGGGGGTGTTTAAGGAGGAGGATATGCTGTTGTAGGAGGAGTGGGAGGAGGAGAAGGATAAAGAGAAGGGGGGGCTTGGTACAAAATTTGTTCAGGATGGGAGCAGTGAGGATTTGTGAACTATTGTCATCTGTTTTCTTTGTGGACTATGTTTGTGTACACAAGCACCCCGCAAAGGAGGCTGGAAGGAGACTTCACCTTTCGAACGTATTTACTTTGGCATTTGACAAAGGAAGGAATCAGCGAGTATATGGTAGGAGGGGGAGAGGTAGGGGGAGGGGGAGGGGGGACGATGAGGATGAAG
>NC_087210.1:72271403-72323903 GCF_015104395.2 Macrobrachium nipponense | reverse complement strand
GGACAGAACCCCACCTCCTCTTTTGTTTTTGAAGTCAAGAGACATTTCTGTCAGAAATATTACACACAAGTTTTCTCTCAACAACTTCAAGGCATAAAGGTGCGTCCGACATTGCTTATCTTTTTTTTTAATCTTTTTTTTTATCTTTTTGGGCTTTGTTGTTTATGACTAAGTGTTCGGTGATGAGATTTTTATTTGACGAATGATGATGATGATGATGATGATGTGGGGAGGTGGTAGCGGTCCCCACCCGTGTCTTGTGATGGGTTCTTTAACATTGACTCAAGTCTTCTCTCTCATTTATTCTATTTTCACGTGTAGTAAAATGCCGTTTCATTACCGGTGCTGAACTTCTTATTCTCATGGTCTTAGAGTTCAATAAAAAACATAATAATATAAATGCCATATTCTTCAGAAGCGTCACTATCACAACATCTATAGTAAATTAAGTATCACCCCCCTTCCATCCTTATCTTTGCGTTCGTAAAGAAATATAAGATATTAATCTTCGATGATCATTAAAATGCCTTATATTCAAATGCATTAAGGCACAGGAGTGGGAAATGATTTGATACACAAAGAACTCTTATGTAGCTACATTTAAATACCAATTGAAAATAAATACAGAAACCTATCGAGACAACGAGAAGTACGTACACTGAAGCATTACCACGCGTGACAGCATGTTCAAAGAAACTGAAAAGTTTAGGCCAATAACAAGCTCTATGACAGCGGTGGCCAGACTTTTGGACTCCGAGATCTACTCTAAAGACTGAAACTCTTTTACGATCTAGGTGTCCAGCTTAATTCAATTTTAAATGACTAAATGCAAGTCTTTGAAAAAGAAGTGAGGATTGTTGAGGCGCCTTTAGTTCTTTTCTGAATTCCAGTTCTTGAACTTTATGCTGGGTTGATCATCTCCCAGTCACAAGAGGGGGTTTTACTGTCTCTCTTTGATTGGTCATATTCCGAGAATCTAGGACAACAAGTAGTCCTTTGATTTCAGGTCCTATGACTGGATTAGATCCTTCGTTTTACTGTTAAGTTATGGTATACTTCTCTTGCTTTTGATTCCCTTTTAGTGGCAGGTATTTTGTAATCCATTGTGCTTAAGCCCAAATTCACTTAATTCCAGCTCATTTTCTTATCCATTTTTGTCATGAGGTAGACCCAGAATATTGGCTACCCGTCCAGTTGACATTTGCTTAGAAGTACTTGCATCAATTGTTTTTACATTTATAATCATAATAAATGCAGTAACGGACCGAATAGAATGCAAACATATGGAGAGGAAAAATAAAAAATATTATGAGGTTGTATATCGGTTTGCAAATCATTCTCGTCAGTTTCCTATTACAGTCTTTGAACCCATTGCAGGGGACAACACGTCTTATAAAAACAGCAGCTCACGCGCTTAGAAAACAGGATTTGATTCTTTTAATACTTATCCCTTCCGATCTATAGATATACCTACTTTAGAGAAACACCAGTTCGATCAAACCCTCTTGGCTTAAAAAGTCTTTCATGTCTAACTGAACTCTGAACTCCTCTGAAGGCGGAGTTTGTGCTCTCCTCCCATGAGCTGTCATCCTTGCCCCATACCAACCCGCCTTCCCATAGTCCCCTAGTCGGTGCCAGAGTGCCAGTTGGTGGGGCTACAATGCCAATACGGGTCCGGAGACAAGAGCCACCTGGCAATTATACCCTCTCCTTTGCCGGTCTTCAGGTAACAAACAAACCGCAATTTTAAACATAAATATCTTCTCCATTTCTCCTCACGGGGATCTTTTAGGTACGTGCCATTTGGCACCGAAAATTCATCCCCTTTTCCTGTTCTGTTTTCACTTTTTTTTCCTCACTTTTAAGGAGGGAAAGCCTATATGTAATGGTGTCCTCTTGATCTGCCTTATATACTTAATTGAAGAGTATCGGAAAGGGCAGGAGAAGGCATTCGGTTTATTTCCCTCCCCAAGTTATTTTTGAAACTGACATCACTTCTGGTAAGAATGATTTCAGACGGCAAACGAAATTTTTACTTGGCACAGCGTTGAGAGGGGCACTCGTGAATGACTTTTTTAACACCATCGGATCATTTTAAATCATCAGTATGACAAGCCCACCTTTAAGAAAACTCTTCAGTGGAGGATGACAGTAAGTTCAATGTAACAATGTTGGTATAAAGATCTCGCTGGGTGATTTCTTAGCGGCTGGGAGTAGATGCTGAAGACTTGACGGGTTATTTAGGTGGTGTCTTGAGCTTGGGGAGAGAGAGAGAGAGAGAGAGAGAGAGAGAGAGAGAGAGTCTAACGCCAGATGGTTCCTGTCGCCAACTGTAGCGGAACCTTGGCGCCAAGGGCTGACATCCGCGGTTTGGAACGCGGTAGAAGGGGGCCGGTGATGATGATGATGACAGTGATGAGGATGATAATGTTATTTGCTTTAATAATAATGATGACTGTAAGAATGTTGGAGGGGATTATGATGATGACAGTGAAGAAGATGGTGAAGATGATAATGATATTTGCTTTGATAATAACGATGATTGTAGGAATGTTGAAGGGGACGGTGATGATGACAGAGAAGAGGATGATGAGGATGATAATGATATTTGCTTTGATAATGATGCTTGCAAGAATGTCGAAGGGGAGGATGATGAACATGATAATGATATTTACTTTGATAATAACGATACTGTAAAGATGCTGACAATCTTTGTAATAAATTTTTTTCAGTATATGGTGATTATGGTGAAAACGACTGTAAAATGATTGTATTAATTAGATATAAAATGATCGAAAAATATTGATAACATTATCGCTGCTATTGTTAGTTTCTATAACGCTGGTCATTGTTCTATAAAAAAATTGCCGCTGGAATTAGGATCAATTGTCAAATAGCCATAGAGATAAATTAAAATGAATTTCACTGCAAAGACATAAAAATCATAGTTGCATTTCCTGCTTTGTTTTCGCTTACTCGGGGAGTAAGACTACAAACTACTTTGTTGTTTTTGTTATTGTCCTTGTTGGAGGGGTAGGAAAGGTCTATAGAAAAGCCTAAATAGGTCTGAAAAAGGTCATTCGATATACTTGAAGACAGGAATTTTAAGATAGGATATGTATGATGTATTTATTAAATGAAAATGTAAAAACTAAATAATGTGCATGTTAAACAGTACAAAAAAATTATACCTAATAAAATATAGCATATCTATTTTAATTTTCGTTGGTGAAACAATGCTCTATTTAACCGCAGATTTTAGCACGCGCCCCGAGTAAGCTGGAGGGCGGCTTGCACCTTGTTAATGATTAATCTTGCCTTTTTAATATTCTCCGATTATTACATTTCACATTTATCAAAATTTATAAAACAATTTTGTGCCTATGTCATCTCTCATACAAGGACAGTAATCGCAAAAACGTAAGTTCTGAGATCAAAGAAGAGAGGAAGTAAGCATCACGATCCGAAATTAAGCCAAAAAATGTAGTCTACGCTACCATAAGCTATATCAGCATTAAAGCCAAACAAGATAACAAGACAAAATATGCAAAGCCAAGCTAATATACCAGACCGAAGTAAAATAACAAAACGAAAGAATCGATTAAGTGGGAAAAACTCTAATGTTTGAGTGTCTGTGGTCGTGTTCTCTCTCTCTCGCTCTCTGTCCCTCCCTATTTCTTTCTCTTTCTCTCTCTCTCCCTCCCTATCTCTCTCTGTGCTCTTTTTTTCCCTCTCTCTCTCTCTCTCTCTCTCCCTATCTTTCTGTCTCTCTCTCGGTCTCTTTCTCCCTCCCTCTCTCTCTCTATGTCTATCTCTCTCTCTCTCTCTCTCTCACTCTCTCTTCCTATATCACTCTCGCTGTCTCTCTCTTTCTCTCTCCCTTCCTACTTCCCTCCCTCCCCCCCTCCCTCCCTCTCTGCCTGCCTGTCTGTCTGTCTGTCTGTCTCGTCACATCCGATCAACCACTTATCCGGAACCAATAACCAACACCTTTTTAAAAACCCAGCCTCCCCGACTGAATGACTTGCACAAACCGGCGCCCTCCTCCGCCATTCCGGATAAACAGGGCCCCGCTCAAAATAGCGTCTGTTACATGGCTACCCAATATCCGAAGTGTATTGTAGGGGAATGGAGGGGGTTGTCTAAACCCAAATGTTTGGTCAGGCGGATTCTCTCTCTCTTCTTAGCTAACGCCTCGTTAAACCCCTCGTGGTATTATGAGTTTTGCTTATACTCACGGTTTGGTGTACATCTCTTTAAGCCTCATTATTGCTTTTGCAGTCAGGTATTGCTTTTGCCGTCAGGTATTGCTTATGCAGTTAGGTGTTGCTTGTGCCGTCAGGTATTGCTTTTGCAGTAAGGTTTATCAACGTCCGCTTGCTCCTCATTATTGCTGTTGCAGTCGGGTTTATCAACGTCCCCCTCTTCCTTATTATTGCTTTTGCCGTCAAACTTTGATAATGTATAGATTTGCCATAGCAAGACCAATTTGAGAATTATCATTGATATCTGGAACTCTCCCTTATTTTTTTTTTTTCTACATTTTCTTACCAACGTTCCTCAAACAGAAAATGATTTTCTAAGTCACATCTAGGTCATACATATCAATTTCTATCAATCATACGCTTTTCGTTGCACGTATTACACCTAAATCTACCTATTCAAATGTAATGAATTACTATTTTGTAATTTTCCTATTATAAGGCAGTTTTTCTCTTTGCATTAATACCGACATTATGTATCCTTAAGATACATCTAGCAAATACCACGAGGTGTAAATGATATGAAGTGAGAATTGGTCATAACATTAATGAACAACATCGTACCAGTGTTTTCTTTTTTTTTTTTTTTTTTTTTTTTAACAAAGATACTCTTTGTGTTCTGAGTTCCGCACGTTCACAATTCATACTCCCAACATCTTTATCACAAACTTTTTCTGCTTAGATTAGTTTTCCCGATGGCCCAACTATTTCCTTATCACCGAAAAAACTTCATTCATCACATTATTAACACAATTTAAGACTATTTTTCGATGCTCGCTTTTTACAACAAGGTCTTTGGCTAGTTTTGTCAATATTAATCTTTTATCACGGCACTCATTCGCCCTTCGATATCCGTCTAATAATTTTCTCTATAAAGAAACTTATCCAAGAGAAATTAATTAACACAGCACAGTGAACATTTATGTTAATACTAAGATAATGACTTCTTTAGACTTCCACAGCTCTGCTTCAATATTTCTTAAATAACTCTTATTATCTTTAAATTGTTATATATTCACTTGTTTTATCGATTCGTACTGAGCTCTAAGAAGCATCTCTAAGCTTTAGACTTCCACTTCAATATTTCTTTAACTCTTATTGTCTCTAAATTGTTATATATTAACTGCTTTTATCGTTTCATACTGAAATCTAAGAAACATTTCTAAGCTAGGATGGCAGAAAGAGGAAGAAACACACACTAACTTAAAAGCATTTCTGTCTCTCGCTCTCACACTCACACTTACACTTACACCCGAACATATGTAGAGTGGTAGACCGCACTATGTTGTCGCTGCTTGGTCATGACGACCGGTATAAGATGTCATACCAATGTAAACATCTACATCCTCTCTCTCTCTCTCTCGCTCCTCTCTCTCTCTCTCTCTCTCTCTCTCTCTCTCTCTCTCTCTCTCTCCTTCACTTTCTCTAATTCCTTGACTTTCTCTCTCTCACTCTCTCTCTCTCGTCTGTATCTCTTTCTTTCTTTCGTTCTCTCTCTCTCTCTCTCTCTCTCTCTCTCTCTCTCTCTCTCTCGTCTGTATCTCTTTCTTTCTTTCTTTCGTTCTCTCTCTCTCGCTCTCTCTCTCTCTCTCGCTGACAGTTTGGTCACATTGCCTGAGAGCTGACTTATAGTCTAATTTCATAGATAACAACATTTTAGTTACTGATTGATATCCTCATACAAATTAACTCACGTGTGTTTTGGTGTGTGTGTGTGTGTATTTACCATACACCTATTACTAAGCACAGGTTACCTGAAGTTTTGAATCATACAAATTATACCCATCAAAGGTGGTTCCTAAGGAAGGTATTATTCTTGCATTTTTTTAGCAAGTATTTTTCAGGAACGCGGTTGATAGCCTTGATAGGCCATGCCCTTCTTTAACCTGTCTGTGACCCACCATAGTCAACTGACATCAGGGACATAATTTATAACGTACAATTGATACAATTTAACACAAGGGATTGATTTTTACTAATCTGTGACGTGCCGGAAGAAGGGTAGTTAAGGAGGGCAGCTCCCGAAGATTTTACCCTTTCGAACTTCTGCTGGTATTCTGTATGCGGTTTCTGCCCTATAGTTAAGTATATCTTAGTTTTACCAAACCATTGAGCTGATTAACAGCTCTCCTAGGGCTGGCCCGAAGGATTAGATATTTTTACGTGGCTAGGAACCAATTGGTCACCTAACAACGGGACCTACAGCTTATTGTGGGATCCGAACCACATTATATCAAGAAATTTATTTCTATCACCAGAAATAAATTCCTCTTATTCCGCGTGGTTGTCGAGCGAGAAAATCACTCGTCCAACGAGGAACTTCCTGCCCTATAACTGCCACCATCACTAATAGTGACTGACTAAACTCGACTAATTACCAACTGCTCATTTATTGGCTACGTCAGTAGTAGATAGTGTGTTTTTAATGTGTTTCTATTTCATTCACCAACTCAGATGTTGAACCCTGGTTGATCAAGTGAGAGAAAAATGCTACTGATCACGCTACGTGTACCTATATTGTGCATACTTGTGATATGGCGGATATGGTATACAACTAGCTAAACTCAACCAAAAATACTGCTAGGGGACGGAGAGGCAATAGCAACCAACCCATCTAAAAAAAAAAAAAAAAAAAAAAAAAAAAACTACACATATAATCTCTTTCTTGCGCACACGCACGCATACACACATACATACATAAACACAAGCAATATTATTTCTGTAAATGAAACTGGTATCTGTTGTGAAGTAGCATCAATATTAATGATGAAATGAAAATAGATATTATTTTTCTTACTGCTGAGATATTGTTGCCTGTCTCATATTTTTTATCTTATTTTATGTAAGTTGTGAGGTCGAAGGCTTTCTTTACGCTGAATATCTTGGAAGGTAATTTTTTGTCTCATTCTCGGTTGTATCCATTTAAATGCAGTATCTTTTCTTAAATTCTTCTACAAACAGATATTTATGGAGACGTTTTTGACGGATTTCCAGCTTTATTAGATTCTTGAGCATCCTCTGCTTTCCTTCATTTACGGTGATTCGAGAGGTAATGAGTTGAGTAGCAGTGTTTATTGCCTTGTTTTATCTGGGGGGCCGACCGTGTTAGGGTAAATGAGTGCACCTCAATAGTTATGTAGAAATTTCAGTTCACCTTACCTCTCTTAAATTATTTTTCCCCATAATTTACCTTATTTATATTGTCTCTCTTAATTCCTTTATTTCATTCCTTGAAAAGGACCCAATTGTCACGTAGTTTGTCTATATTTGCAAACCGACCAGGAATACAATCCGGTTGTTGAGGGAAATGTTGTATTTTTGAATAAAGGTTAGTATCTATGCATTTCTCAAAAGGGCCTTGATTGTTTTTCTTCTTTAGCTCTTCATTATACTCTACCTCTGTTCTTCATTCTCTACCAATTTTTTTTACCCTTCTTCTTCTTCTTCTTCTTCTTCTTCTTCGTGTGTTGCTCTTCTTGTTAAAGCCTGTAGTTCGTCCCCTGCTTTTCTCACAATTCTCATCGTCACTCCCTTGTCTCTCTCTCCCCGTAACTTTGAACGCCGACACCTATACAACGGCCCACCCATCCTCCCTCCTCCCACCCATCCCTCTCATTCCCCCACTAACACCACCCTCGAGGCGAACATCATCCATCTTCCCACACAGTGAGGGACACGACATCAGAGCGACACCTCATCCAACAGTTATGATGTCCTACACACAAACACACCGACGTGGATGACACTAACACACACAAACAAACTTCTTCATTCACACCCCCATAAGTGATGCGACGCGGCTCTCCGGTTTCTCTAAGGGAAATGGACGGCGGATCTAAAATAGTTATTTGGTTTGTTAGTTAGTTAGTTATGCAGATTGATTTCGTCATTATGTTGTAAGAAAATCGCCTTTATTGGCGCTCGTTTCAACGTCATGCAAAATAATGCAATTTCGGTTCTCACAACTATTTTGTTTTCACTTAGATTTCCTGTATTAAATCAGCTTTATGTTTCCGTATTCTGAGTTTAAAATAATATTTCTATTAAACGTTTCGTCATTATGTTCTAAGAAAATCGGCTTTATCTGCGCTCGTCTCAACGTCATACAAATTAATGCAATTACGAATTTCATAACTATTTTATTTTCATTAAGATCTCGTTTGTTAAAACAGCTTTATGCTTACGTATTCTAAGTTTAAAGCAATATTTCTATTGAATATTTCGTCATTATGTTCCAAGAAAATCACCTTTATTTACTCTCGTTTCAACGCCATGCAAAATAATGCAATTTCGATTCTCATAAGTATTTTGTTTCATTAAGATCTTCTTTATTTGATCTGCTTTATATTTACGTATTCTAAGTTTAAAGTAATATTTCTATTGAATATTTCGTCATTATGATATAAGAAAATCGCCTTTATTTGCGCTTGCTTGAACGTCATACAAAATAATGCAATTGCGAGTCTCATAACTATTTTATTTTCATTAAGATTTCCTGCATTAAATCAGCTTTATGTTTACGTATTCTCAATTTACAGTAATATTTCTATTGAACATTTCAGACCAATTGTTGAGAGACACCTAGAATGCCTTAACAGAACTGCTGAAAGAGTGACTAGGATTTCCAGAACATAGATATTTTAATGACGCAGGTTCCTGAGGCGTTATCTCTTTTAATTGTGGGGTGAAAAGCACATCCTTGTCTTCATTTAATATTCCTTTTGTACTTCTTTTCGGTCTTGTAAGGTCTCCTTATAGTGACTGACTTTTTCTAAACAGGCACAATCCTATATTCTCCATATGAGCTAAAGCCCGGACGTTTAAATACTAAGAAACCGGTGTCCATTACCTTAATGTCGCTTGTTAATTAGATTGAATAAATTTTTCACAGTTCATGGTACTCTTAAACAATAGTCTGGTAAGTAACTGTAGAGACATTTAATGCAAATAAGGGAAAATTCGGTTAACTTATCTATAAAAAAAATTATATGACGGATCAGATACATCATAACTTCCTTAACAATGAAAATTCACAATCGAAACCCAAAATTAAATACAATGGTCTGTTCTTACAAAGCACTACCACTCAAGCAAAAATGTAAGCAATTATGGAGGCCGCAGCCAGATAGGGTAATGGCATGATCTATTTATGATTATCATTACTATTTTTATGAAACTAGTCGAACGAGCTAGCGACTTCGAGAGCAAGCCTCCATAAAATGAAAAGCCCAAATGTAAAAAAAAAAAAAAAAAAAAAAAAAAAAAATTAGATAGAAAGTGAAACTGGCAAATAATTACCCACACACAAACTAGTTATAAAACTGAGAGTATAAAGCGTGGAAATACCTCTAGTTGAAGGAGGGATTAACGAGGTCGACTCTTTCAAACTATTTGGAACATAGATATTTTTATTTTAATTGAAATACTCAATCACTAAGACTAAGACTTATCCAAATGTGTGTTTTTTAAGTTTCTTGTTCCCAATTCTTTGTCTGGTTATTCAGGATTAGTGAACAAATTCAGTAGGGAAAATGTTTTGGCTTTTTATCGGGAAATATTAAGAATAAAAATTTCCTTTAAAATCTTATCATTCTTGAGAAGCAGTTATATATATATATATATATATACATATATATATATATATATATATATATATATATATATTATATATATATATATACAGAGAGAGATAAAGAGATAGAGAGAGAGAGACGAGAGAGAGAGCTTTTATGAAGCATTCGCTTTCGGGCCCAAATGCGTGCTCGCAGCACTGAAAACAATGGAAGATCCACCGAAGAGATCGTGTTCATCTTTAGATAAACGGAGGGCGTCACGAGCTGCGATGACTCACCTTTTGTTTGGGATTGCAAGCAGAGGAAAAACAAGCACAAAGCCGAGCTGTCAAGGAAACCATAATCAACAGTGGTAGGGCGCCAAGCGTGCATGCTAATGGAATTGGCATGGCAAAGGGGCATTTTTGTCAACATTGTTCATGCGCACTTTTTTTATTCAAACCGCGCTCGAAATAAGTTATGGAGGTCGTGAATTGCGCTCTAACTGAGGTCTGCTTCAAGAAACTGATGGTAATTGATCTCTGGCTAAAATGAAAGGATTTACATGATTTTGATCAGTTGATTTAAGAGCTATGTATTTAAAGTTATAATGAATCTTGTTTTCCATTGAAATGCTCAGTAGCCAAAACTGAAACTTATACAAATGCGTGTTTTTGTTTAAACTTCTTATTCGAAATTAATTAACATATTCACTTTAAAGGAAATAGATAAGTCTTTTACCACAGACCAGTGAGATGTTTGGAACAGAACAATTGACATAGTATGCAAATAATGAACAGGTAACAAGATATATTCAGTTTGTTTTTAATACAAACCACAACTCTTCTGTATTAAAGCTAATTTTTTAAAATGCGAAATCAGATGTGCGAAACATCCTAATACCATTACGTAACTGAGGCTTGGCAGAGAGAGAGAGAGAGAGAGAGACGAGAGAGATGACATGAGAGAGAGAGACGAGGAGAGAGAGAGAGAGAGAGAGAGAGAGAGAGAGAGAGAGAGAGAGAGAGTCCCTAGTGTCGATAATCCTAATGCTAGGAGTGAAAATATAAAGATCCTTGCAGCTTAATGCAACTCAAGGTCACTGATTCATCATCATCGCCAGGAATACTAGAATCTACTATACACCTATATGTATGATGTATATATATATATATATATATATATATATTATATATATATATATATATATATATATATATAATGTATAACCATATATACACACACACACACACACACACACACACACACACACACACACACATATATATATATATATATATATATATATATATATATATATATATATATATATATATATATATAATATATGTATATATATATATATATATATATATATATATATATATATATATATATGTACTAGATATTAATGACAAATTTGCGCAAATGCTTATATACGAGTATATTGACAAAATAGCTTTGTAAAGTCTTCCAAACTGGATTTATGTTCATATTTTGAAGTCTTGATATCAAAATCACTTTAAACAATGATCACAGTAGGTGGGTCTAATTTCAGCGACTTTCTATAAGTTTACACATTATATTGTATGTATATTTTTTGTAAGCATGAACCACAACCACGCCTAACCCCAAGCTCGTTAATCGAGCTCCTCAGAAGTTAGAACAGATCTTTTATTTTTGAAACGACTACAGAAGTTAGTAGTGATGAGAGCAAACTCGATTAAAAATATATATTTACCTAAAGAAGAGGAAGTGTATCAGTTGGTTTACGAAGTATAACTCTGCTCTTTGCGTGATTTATTAATCATTTTTTTTTTTTTTACAGAAGACCATTTCACTTTCTTGCTTTAACCTTTTCCAACTTATCGCATTCCTTGAATTTCCTCTTCTTTACGCTCTATTAATTGTCTCCCATGTTACTATTCCCTTTTCCCACTTTCACTGACCGATTGCTTCGGTCGTCGTCTACGCGAGATTTACTCGATGTATTGTGCATGATGTTTGCCTTTCTGACCTTTTTAATTCTCCTGTGTTATTTTTCATCCCCTGTTGGACGTGAAATAAAAAAAAAGGAAGATAATTCAACAAAGCCATCATCACATCATTCACCTTCCTCAACACCATCTTGAACCCTGTGTCGTGTTTTGATTCTTGCGCTTGTCAATGTTATCATTTAATAAACCAACAGAAGCGAGCAGGTCCCACCAAAGAGGCGAGTCACCCGGGTGAACCTTTCGCTCCACGCCGGGAATAAAACATTCTAGAACCAGTGACGAGGAAGGTTCAAAGAACCTTTTCAGTACGGTTGAAAGCAGACTTATACATTCCTCTCGGACTCATAAGGTTCTGTTAATGATACGGAGCTTAAAATATCATTCATTGTTGTTGACTAATCTATGGATAAAAACTAGTTTAAAGAACGTTCGGTACACCTGATACTAAACTTATACGTTTCTCTCCGACTCGTAAGGTTCTGTAATGATGTGATTTAAAATAATTTAGTAATTAAGATTAATCTACGGATAAAAACTGGTTTAAAAGCAGCGTTACCATAAAGAAATCACGCGCAAAACAACCCAGTTTAAGTTCTATTTGTCGCCATCGTCATCCGAGTACTAAAACGCTCATAACCTCAGGCACCATATATAGAACCTCCGCTTCCACCCAACCTCCGCTGTAAAAGGCCGCCACATCCAACCTCCAGAACCTCCAGAACCTCCTGCTCTCTCCAGGACCTCTTCCACAAACACAAACGTGAGAAGAGGCAACATTACCTACTTATCCAGTCCTATCCAGTGTTATGAAGTCGCGGCGTAAGATCCGTGGTGTGTGTTTCAAGGGTTTACATTACGTCTTTCGATGGTTATCATTGACGCGCTGATGTTTTCTCTCGGCCGAGTTCCTCCGGGTCCCTCGGGGCCGTCCTCAGGGGTGTTGTTGCAGTGTTTTGCAACAATGGCAACAAACCTCCCTCCAGCTCTCGAGGAAAAGTCTCCGCTTGTGTCAGCATGGGGACGAAATATTTCGGCGCTCGGAAGTCTGCCTACACCTCTGGAAAGGAGGAGATTTGCATCGGGGGCACGGAAGTGACTTCGGGGGACGCGTATCGGCGTCTGCAGGACGCGAAAAGACGCGGAGGATGTTATTCCCTCTGTCTTTGGCACCTTTCTTTCATCCGGACATAGACGACATATCCAGTAAAACGGGGTCGGGCGGCGGGAGATTTCGGCGCGAACCATCTTTCCCGCGTTGTTTTCTTTAGACGTAGAAATAGCACGGTGAATTCGCTAGGCAAGCCTCTCCAGGCGTCCAAAGTCCACTAATAGAATTCATACCTCCACTGCAAATATTATTGTGTTGGTTCGTCGGTCCTCCATTGTGTTATGAAATGTATCCTTCAAACAGACTCGTCCTTTGTTCGGGGGGAAATGTAAGAAGTTATCACTTTGTCTCTCTCTGTTTCTCCTCCTTTCTTGTGGCTGGGTGTTCGTTGTGCTCATCTCGACGCCCTTTCTCTTAATATTGACTTCCTTTTCTCTTAATATTCGTCTCTTCTTATGAATGAGGCCTTGCTTTTGTATTCCATTAGTGCATGTTTTGCCTCCTTCTTTTTCAATTTTTTGCTTCATTGTAATGCTTTGCTGGCACCGTCATTTATGTTTTTTGAAAACATTCTAACGGTAAAGCAGCTCAGGTATTTTAGAGCGTTTCTCCTTCTTCTTCTTCTTCTCCTAATCCCATTTCTTCTTCTTCTTCTTCTGGGGTCATTACAGCTTCTCGTGCATTCAAATGTTACGTTTAGAATGATTTCCTTCGCATGAAAGAGATTTTACATTACATTATTTTTATCATTATGATTATTCAGTAGATGAACCCTGTTTATATTGAACAAGGCCATATGGGCCATTGACTTGAAATTCAAGCTTCCAAAAGAAATATGATGTTCATCAGAAACAAGTAAGAGAAGGTAAATGGAATTACAGAGAGAAATTTCGCTCATTAACAAATGAAAAAAAAGTAACAAATTAATAAAAAGATACAAATGTAAAATGTATTAAAATCCCACATTTATAAATATATATATATATATATATATATATATATATATATATATATATATATATATTATATATATATATATATTTATATATGTGTGTGTGTGAGTGTGTCTTACGTGTTTAGCATTAACTATCTTTCTAATCACAAGAAATGTCAAGATTATCAAACGGTTTTGCCATTTTCCAGAACTGGATGTTTTCCCCCGAATTTCTACCTCGCGCACGAGGACGAGATAGCACCAGGACCTCTCAGGTGAGAGATGAGGATGCTACCAAGTGGGCCACAGAGATCTTAAAGGAAGCTAGAAAGAGCAATTTACACAATGCCTAAGGAGTTCCTTGGGTAGACTGCATACCTTATCTGCCAGAGAATTTGAACCAACTTCCTCAAAGCCGATAAGTAACCGATAATTCAGACTCCTTCATCGCAGTGACTGTGATAAAAATTGTTACTTAAGTTAGTTTGTTTGTCCATGTAATTCTTCTTCAGGTGTTGTGTAAGTAATTAGTAATTAGGTTCCAACTTCCTTTCTTACTTCTGAGACGCGGTTGATGCTAAGCTTTCGTTTCTGACTCAACGTGAAGTATAAATTTATTCATATATTTCGCATTTTATTTGGCGTTGAGTTCCGTCAATATTAATATGATGGTAATAATAATGACCCTGATAATGAGGGATATGATGACAATGACAGTAGTCTGTACATAATTAAAACTATGCACATATGCGTATATATATATATATATTATATATATGTATATATATATATATATATATATATATATATATATATATATATATACATATATAACCTAGCCACCTGGGGGGACAACCAAGTCCTTATGGGTGCCGGTCCCAAGCCCGGATAAATAGGGAGGGTTGGTGTCAGGATGGGCATCCGGCTGTAAAAATCTGTGCCAAAACCAAAAATGGAATGAGCCGAAATAAGGAAAGAGGTAATGCTAGGGCGTACTCCGTAAACGACGCACAGAGACATCGCCCTAACTCTGTGGTAAGGCGAGGGCTACTGCATCAGGAGCGGGTGCAGCTAAAGAAGCGAGCTCACATTGGGTTCAGAGTATGTCAGCTAAATGTTGGGTCCATGACTGGGAGAGGTAGAGAATTGGCTGACTTGATGAGAGAAAAGAAAGTAGATGTTGTGTGTGTGCAAGAAACGCGGTGGAAAGGAAATAAAGCTAAAGAGTTGGGAGATGGATATAAGCTGTATTATAGTGGAGCAAATAAACAAGGTAGAAATGGAGTTGGCATAGTACTGTCTAGTGAACTAAAGAACTCGGTAATAGAAGTGCATAGAAAGAATGACCGTATCATCAGATTGAAGATATGTTATGGAGGAGAGATTCTGAATATTATAAGCGCATATGCACCACAAGTTGGTTGCACAGAAGAAGAGAAGGGAAATTTCTGGAGAGACATGGATGGAATAATGCAAGAACTGGAAGAGCATGAGAGGGTGATAGTTGGGGCAGATTTGAATGGCCATGTCGGAAGTGAAAATGAGGCGATTGGGCGGGTGCATGGGGCCATGGAATTGGGGAGAGAAACCCAGAAGGAGAGAGTGTAGTGGACTTTGCTGTGTCATTCGACATGGCAATAGTAAACACATTCTTTGAGAAGAAAAGGGAACACCTAATAACATATAGGAGTGGGGGAAGATTCTCCCAGATAGACTATTTCTTGTATAAAAGGATAAATCTGGTGGAGGTCAAGAACTGCAAAGTTATTCCAGGCGACCATGTAGCCCCCCAACACAGGCTGCTATGTATGGACTTGAAGTTGAAAAGGGAAAGAAAAACCAAAGCTAAAGGGATAAGGAAAATTAAATGGTACGAATTACAGAAGGAAGGGGATAAGAAGAGAGAGTTTAAGAGGAGGGTTTTGGAGGATATTGATATAGGGATTGAAGATGTTCAAGAATGGTGGGCACGAAATGCAGCAGTAATAAGAAGGCATGGAAAGGAGCTGCTAGGAGAGACATCTGGTATCATATGGGAAGAAAAGGAGAGTGGGTGGTGGGATGAAGACATTGAGAAAGTAGTAAAAGATAAGAAGGAGGCAAAGAGAGATGGGAAGCGTCCACGTCAGTGGAAAGACAGAAATAGGGTACATAGAGAAAAACAAGGTGGTGAAAAAGGTGGTAGCCCAAGCTAAAGCAAAGTCGTATGATGATGTGTATAATGAGCTGGGGACAAAGGAAGGATTAAAGAAGATGATCAAGCTATCAAAGGCTAGAAATAAGAGCACCAAAGATATAACACATATCAAACAAATAAAGGATCAAGAGGGTGTAGTGCTTAGAAAGGAGGAAGACATTGTGAAGAGATGGAAAGAATATTTCGAACAGTTGTTAAATGAAGAAAATAATAGACTAATAAGAGAGGATGGGCAAGTGAACATTGGCATGGTAATGAGGTTTTCTAGGCAAGAGGTACTAAATGCACTGAAGAAGATGAAGAATGGGAAGGCAACCGGACCAGACATGATCCCGGTGGAGGCATGGAAAGCATTAGGAGATGAAGGAGTGGATATACTGTACGATCTTATGATAAAGATCCTTGAACAGGAAAAGATACCAAATGAGTGGCGTGGGAGTATATTGATCCCAATTTTTAAAGGGAAAGGCGATGTCCAAGAGTGTGGTAATTATAGGGGCATTAAATTGATGTCCCACACTTTGAAGATACTGGAAAGGATGATAGATGCTAGACTGAGAGAAGAAGTTCAAATAGGTAAAGAGCAGATGGGATTTATGAAGGGAAGGGGAACAACAGATGGTATATTTTGTCTGAGGCAATAATGGAGAAATTCGGGGAAAGACAAAGGGACCTACATATGGTATTCATTGACCTTGAAAAGGCTTATGACCGAGTCCCGAGACAAGAGGTATGGAGGAGCCTGAGGGAGAAGATGGTGCCAGAGAAGTATGTGCGATTGATACAAGAGATGTACCGGAATGTATTTACCAGAGTGAGGAGCAGTGTTGGGGAGACAGAAGGTTTTGAGGTGAGAGTAGGATTACACCAGGGTCGGCTCTGAGCCCATTTATCTTTAACATAGTGATGGATGTTATAATAGAGGAAGTAAGGGAGACAGTACCATGGAACATATTGTATGCGGATGATATTGTTCTGTGTGCAGAGAGCAGGGAAGATCTGGAAGTGAAATTGGAAAGATGGAGACAAGTACTGGAGGACAGAGGAAGGTGAGAATAAGTAGATCCAAGACAAAATATATGTGTACCACCACTGAGGGGATGATAGAGAAAGTATTCAGCTTGGTGGAGAGCAAATAAGGAGAGTTGATAAGTTTAAGTATTTGGGATCTTTTGTTAACGCTGGAGGAAGTATGGAAGAAGAAGTAAAACATCGGTACAGCAGGCTGGAACAACTGGGAGAGCGGCCTCGGGAGTTCTTTGTGACAAAAGAGTGCCGCTTAGGTTAAAAGGAAAATTTCACAAGATGGTGGTAAGAACAGCAATGCTGTATGGTACGGAAACAGCAAGCATGAGAAAAGCAGAGCAGAAGAAGATGGATGTGGCAGAAATGAGAATGCTTAGGTGGATGTCTGGGGTAACAAGAGTGGATAGGATCAGAAATGACTACATAAGGGGGTCAACTAAGGTGGTGGAAGTATCAAAGAAAGTGCAGGAGGGGAGGCTGAGATGGTATGGACACCTGTTTGAGGAGAGATGAGGACCACGCTGGGAGACATACTATGGGGGTGGAGGTGCAAGGAAGAAGAAAAAGAGGGAGACCAAGAAAGAGATGGAAGGACTGTGTGAGAGGAGACTTAAATGAGAAGGGAATTGATGAGGCAGAAGCACAAGATAGAAATAGATGGAAATGGCTCATCCGAAACGGCGACCCCATATAAAAATGGGAACAAGCTGGGAAGAAGAAGAAGAAGAAGATATATATATACATATATATATTATATATATATATTATATAAGAATATAGATATATAGATATATAGATTATATATATATATATATATATATATCATATATATATAGATATATATATATATATATCTATATATATATATATATATATATATATATATTTATATAGTTTTATATATAATATATCTAATAAAAGGAGCCCATAAAAACACCAAAATAGAGAAAAAGTACTATATTTCAGAGACTGCTGTCTCCCTCTTCAGGTAGATGAATGAGAAAAGTTTACAGAAAAGGTGGTATTTATACCAAGAGGTCCATCCTTTTATTAGATGGAACTCTGTTGTTACAGAACATTTTTACCAGTCATATATATATATATATATATATATATATATATATATATACTATATATATATATATATATATATTATATATATATCTATATATATATATATATATATATATATATATATATATATATATATATATATATATATATATATATATATATACATATATATATCTATATATATATATATATATATATATATATCTATATATATATATATATATATCTATATATATATATATATATATATATATATATATATATATATATATATATATATATATATATATCTATATATATATATATCTATATATATATATATATATATATATATATATATCTATGGGTTTAAATAGAATCTATGGGTAATGGATTTCACGTTTTGGCTTCTGCCATCTGTTGCCGGGTTCAACGTCTTTTGCTTCTACATGTTACTTAACACGGGAATGAAACTGTAGCCAATATATTTGTAATTTTTTAAGAAATATAGAATTCAGGCCAATCGCCAAGCGTTTGGACCTATGAAGACAGTCAGCGCTGAAAGGGAAATTGACAGGTGTAAATAAGAAGGTTTGACAGGTGTAACAGGAGGAGAACCTTGCATTTGTACTATGAAACAATTGCTAGAGAGGGTGAGAGGGTGGAAAGTCAGATGGGAGAGAATATGAACGGAGGTGCTGTAAAAAGAATGAAAGAGGTTGCAGGTAGGGAATAAACATTGAGTATGCCTACAATACACCATGTGAGGTACACAGACGGCACTACGCTCCTAAGAGGCGTAAGTTTATAAGACTACATCGAGAAAATGGAGGATTTTCCTAATTAAGTTTAAGAAGTTTGCATAAGCTTACTTCTCAGGAACTGAAATAGATAGATAAACAATTTGAAAAGTGAAAGGAATAATCATTTTCCCTGGAGGCTGTATCAGATGACGCCATTTTCGTGCCTCTTTTAATGTCTTGGCGTCAAAACTTCCACTAAGCAGCTAATACTTGAGGAAAACTTCATTTAACAGATGTTACACCAGTGTACGGAATATGCTACATGACTTGCATTTTCCAACAATATCCAGTTAGCTTTTGCAAAATCGGACCTAAAAAAACTGAACCGAGATGAAAAAGCTGAATATCAAGGATGAGTAACTGGAAATAATAATAATAATAATAATAATAATAATAATAATAATAATAATAATAATAATGGCGATTAAGAACTGTTAACTTCGCTCTTGGGATTCACCGTTAGTTCTCCCGTTAGTTTGTTTGGTCTTTCCCTTTCTGCGTTAACGGTTTTCTCTATTTCAGTGTGTGTGGGGGGGGACGAATGGTGAGGCGATGTGAGGCGAATTCTGTCTACATAACCATACAATAAATTGAAATGTGTCAACAAAGTAGGAAAAATCAAATGAATAAAAAATGGAACATGATATAAACAATTAATTGGAGACCCCTCGTCTCCTATCACATATTAAGGAAATCATTGGGTTTTGGAAAAAGAATGGCATATAAAATTTAGGCTAAAGGCCACGAGGTGGGACCTATGCGGTCATTCAGAGCTGAAATCGAAAATGAAAGCAAAATAGTTCGAAAGGTGTAACAGGAGGGAAACCTCGCAGATGCACTATGAATCAATTGTTAGGAGAGGCTGGAAAGTAAGATGGAAGAGAGAGAATATGAACGGAGGTACATTAAAAGAATGAAAGGGGTTGCAGCTAGGGGCGAAAGGACTCTGCAAAGAATATTAAGTAATACCTACAGTGAACTGCCTGAGGTTTACTGACGGCACTAACCAAACACACCCCGACCCCGGAGGATTTTGGAATACCTCTCCTTTACCTGAGAATCTAGGCAAATTTATCCAGATGCTCTGATGATCAAAAGTCCTCGATACGTATTTCCTTATTCCAATAAGGACATTACTCCTGTAGGGGGGTTAGTGCCGTCAGTGCACCTCATGCGATGCACTGTAGGCATTACTAAAGGTTCATTGCAGCGTCCCATCGGCCCCTAGCTTGAACTCCTTTCAATCCTTTTACTCTTCCTCCATTCATATTATATTTCTTCCATCCTCTCCTAACGATTCCTTCGTAGTGCGACTGTGAGATTTGCCTCCTGCTACACCTTTCAAACCTATATCTACTCTCAATTTCCTTCCCAGTGCTGAATGACCTCAAAGATGCCAGTGTTTGGCCTTTGGCCTAAACTCTATATTTCATTCCATTCCAATAAGGACATTACACCGAGAAATGCTCAGGAGTTGAAACTTTGATAAAGTCTTTCTGTGATGTCATGCTCATATTAAAGCGAGAGCAAAACCTTTTCTATTCTTATACATTACATTCTACAAGCCGTAACTTTAAAATACATAATAGAGAACCCGTAAACCTTGTGGTCTTCGCTAAATAAGTTGAATAAGGTAAGGTACTTTAGCCTAACAATCCATTCTCAATGAGGTCAGTTTCAAACACGGCAATAATGGATATAACTTTCTACCTCATGTCGATTTTAAACTCAGAGTCTCTCAGGTGAGATACGAGCATATGCTATCAATCAGACACAAAGTCGTGCATTACATTTGAAATTACATTTTTAGGCACAATCTAAAGAGATACCGAGGCAGAAGGCTAACGTTTCATACAAGTGAGTTTTGCCGACATGTAAGGATAGATGTATAATGTAGTTTGATGGTCAAATTCGAGAACTTCATTGGCCTGCAGATGATGACGACCCAACAATGCAACATGAAATCTTGCTCACATGTGTCCCTGTTGTTGAAACTATAAATACAATATTCTGAACAGTTTACACATTGGATGCTGCCCAAAGAGCATTCCTGAACATGACTGCCAATGGAAATGTTCCAGTATTCTACCTAGGGAGTTTATAATTCAGAAGCATTAGGAGAGAACAGGAGGGGGAGGCAGAAAAGAAAAAACAACTGGAGGAAGCGATAAATCTGCCTCATGGCGAATGAAAGGTCATAAACGTCCAGAAAAAAAATGGGAAAAGAAGGGAATTTAAAACTTTTGCCATAAACGAGGTGAAACAGTCACTAACTCGGGCAATTCGAAGTTTACTGACTGACGGAGTGACTGTGAAAGGAGGTGGCCTAAGTTGCGTTACAAGGGCACCTGATAGGAGGAGGTATTCCTTCCCTGGGGCAAAAGAACAACATCCAAATTAGTAACCAGATGTGAGAAATCAGTTTCCCTTACAGGAGTGACTCCTCGAAAACAGCACAATAGTCCTGCAACATTTATTTGTTGAATGGATTGGAATGGAATGTAGAATTTAGGCCAGAAGCCAAGAGCTGCGACCTATGAGGTCATTCAGCTGAATCGGAAATTGGTAGTAGAAAGGCATGAAAGATGAAACAGAAGGAAAATCTCGCTGTTACACTATACGAAAGCATAGTTAGGGGAGGTTGGATAGCAAGACGGAAAAGAAATAATACGAATGGAAGTACAGTAAAAGGAATGAATGGGGTTGCAGATATGGGTCAAAGGAGCGCTGCAAAAAAAAAAAACTTGAGCAATGTTGAGGTGCATTGGTGGCACTAACGTCCTAACAGGGTTAAATTGTCGATGAACTCACTGTGCTGACGCTTCCATACTGAATTAACCTCCATCATGCGTGTACTCCTGGATCTTAAGGCCTTTCCCTTTCCAGTAAAGCCTTTGTTTTTCTCTTTCAGCCTGGAACAGAAAAGACCACTTGACTACCTATAGTTTTATTGGGACCATTTAGAAGTCCGGTAGTTGGAGTTGCTTGTGTTTGCCTTTCCTTTTGAAAATATACCATTTTTAACATTTCCAGCTGATGACTAGAAAGACATTCTTCGGAAACAGGCTCAAGAAACAAAAATGGTTCACGTGTGCCCGACGCGATAACTCCAGTTTAACCTTCCTTGATACAAACACATGCCAAGGCTGACCTCCAACAGAGTACGCAAAGGGGACAAAGGTCAATTGACGTTCTGTTGAAAGGATGAGAAAAGGGAGAAGAGCAAGAAGAGGCAGAAGGAGAAGAACAAGAAGAGGCAGAAGAAGAACAAGAGGTAGAAGGAGAAGAGCAAGAAGAGGCAGAAGGAGAAGAACAAGAAGAGGCAGAAGAAGAACAAGAGGTAGAAGGAGAAGAACAAGAAGAGGCAGAAGGAGAAGAAACCTTTAACAGCAATTTTGTTAGAGTTGGTGCTTCTCACCTTACGAATTTCAAATGCTAATTCCTTTGGATTATTATTTAGAATAATCGTCAAATATTTCATTGGCTAATTAATAACATAACTTTTCTGAAGACAGTCCTGAAGCCATCTAAATTTATTATTAATCTGTTGATGGTGAATAGTTGAAGCATTTATTGCCATGTAATTGAAAACGAGTAATAGTTTCTTCTTTATCCTCAGGCAAGTTCTTAAATTACCGCTCCATTTTTTTTTTATTAATTTTTCACATAGATTACATCTTTATATCCATTTACCAAATATACTTCTTAAGTAAGATATATCACCTACTTTACACTTCATCCACAACACAGTCATATGCAAGCACTAAACACAATTAATGTTCCTTAAGAAAAGTCATGTCATCATTTCGGTACGAAAGCAAGAGTTCTGGAGGAGGAAGAAGAGTATCTGCCAAGGCACGCTGATAAGAAAAACAGCGAGACAAGAAACAAAAAAATAGTTGTAAAAACAATTGAATACTTTGCCGCGAAAAACATTTACCTGTGCACCGTCCATCACACGGTTGCCCGGCACGGCTACGAAATCACCGTTTCCGAATGACTGAGTAAATAAAGAGAAGTCGTAAATAATAAACTGCGACTCTCTTTGGGAGGACTATCATCCTTCTGTTTCGGCGACGCTTAGCATTATCTTCCGAAAGATTTTCCTCAACTCATTACCCGAAAATCAACTTGGACTACGACTTGCCCGCCTTTTAAGGCGATCCTTCCATGGCCACAGCGAAGGTTTTACGGCCTTATGGGCGCGGAGGCTTTGTCCCTAACTGCAATTTCGAGGCCGAAATCAGTTGTGAGCGACGTGCCTGAGCCCTGATGGAGAAGCGGTGGTTGAGGGCTCTTCAGGAGACCACAAGAGCCTCGCCAGTATCGTTATCGGCCTCCAGGGTGTCAAAAAGCAGCGGCGACTGACAGCGAGGGTTGTCAAGGCGGTCGCGCTGTAGTCTAGTCGTCACAACCCCTTGATCTGTGTACGTGATATCGAAAAAATGTTGTCATCTCCAAAAACGTCCTATTGATTCTTAGACCGATGTCACAGAGGGACGATTGCCCAAAACGGCAGTGAGGCGGACGTATAAACGTTCCATCGCAATATGCAAACTATTCTCCTCATTGAGCATAAAAGATCTTGGCAATGCTGCCGATGACAGCAAGTGCCTCCTGAGAAGAACCATCGCGCACGTTCCTTTGTTCATTTTGGCGCGAAACAATCGGTTGGCGCTCACTCATTTTAGCGGGAAAAGGCCCTTGGCGTGCTCACTCGGCCAACTACATGAGAGGCCTTGAGGGTGCTTCAATATCCTCTCCCGCCGGCGCAAATTGTCGAGAATGCGTCGCACATAACGATGGTCGTCTAAAATGGGACTGGGGGCTCGTTAATGGATATCATACAGACATGAAGCAGAGACGAGAGGTCCTCCCTAATCGCTCGTGATGGCATATTACGCCACGGACAAATCGGTTGTTTGTTTGTTTGTTTTATGCTTTGTTGGCAAAAGGAAAATCGTCGAGCGGATGCTTACGTAGTCAGACTCAAGATATAGTCCGCTGTACGTAAGAAATCTCTTTTACCTCAATATCCGAATTTTTCACAAGTACTCCGATCTTGGCTTGCCAGTCTAAATATGTAATTTGAACCAAATACTTATTGAAAGGTTCTTTTTCGGATCTTTCCTTGACAGTGACCCCCAAGGGTTTTAGGGGTTCGTTATCTAGGGCTAAAACTTCTTGGGGGTCATTATCTTTATGATATTTACAGTCTTTTGTTGATGTTTTTTACGGTAACCTCCAACGGGCTTATACTAAACACTACGCAAAGTTAGATACATACTGGGTTAATTAAAACTCTTGGGTGTCACTATCTAAGAAAGAGCTTTATTTTTCTTTAGGGTAGATCGGATTATGGATATGTAGAATGAATGGAGGTAATAATTCTATATAAATGAAAACGAACACTTTTAGAAGCTGAAATGGGGGAAAACAAATAGTGCAAATACAGCAGCAATTTTAGGAACTATGTCTCGGTTAATTAAAAGTTAATTATTAGTTTACGAACCCAAACATTGAGTTTTAACCATTCTAATATGATTCATGTAAAAATTCCCTTAAATCGCTTAATATTAAAACTCCTGCGTGGACACTATGAAAACCCATGATAGCTGACCATTCTGTGCTCTGGTTTAGGTACTGAATGACGTATGCGAATTAGCATTTCCGTATTTGCTACAAGTACCTTGCTCGATGAATAAACTGGACTGCGTATCTGAACTTTTTATTGGCTGTATAGGGCAAGAACTGAAGAGGGGAGAGGTCTTGCTGTTGATTACAAGGGGTATCACTTTCCTTGCCTGGATAAAATGAACAGTCACCACAGTAATATCTGGATAAAATGGATGGTCAAAACAGTAATAACTGGATAAATGGGACAGTTATCACAGTAATATCTAGATAAAAGGGATGGTCAGAACAGTAATACCTGGATAAATGGGACTGTCGTCAGAGTAATATCTAGATAAAAGGGATGGTCAGAAGAGTAATACCTGGATGAAAGGGACAATCACTACATTAAAAGGGACAGTCAGTAGGCTACAATAATACCTGTATAAATGGGACAGTCAGTACAGTAATCCTGGATAAACGGGACAGTTACCACAGTAATATGTTGGTAAATGGGACAGTTAGAACACTAATATCTGGATAAAAGGGACAGTCAATATAGTAATTTCTGGATAAAATGGACAGTCAACCCAAGGAGGTGCAGGAAAAAGTTTTTGAGCCCTTTAATGTTTTCACGCGCAGAACCTGGTTGGTCAGCTAGTGTGTGTGTGTGTCTGTACGCGCGCGCGCGCACACACACACACACACACACACACATATATATATATATATATATGTGTGTGTGTGTGTGTGTGTGTATACATACATACATAACATATATATAAAGATGTAAACGTTAGCAGATAATTACAAGCGTTCAAAATGAAAGTGAAGGTTACCATTAGTTTAGAAGTGAGAGCCAACCACTAAATTTAATAACGACGACCATAATTAGATTCTAGATTCGAAGGAATCTGAGAATTGTTAAGCGAATAATTTATGCTCAACCCTTTGCACGAGATGAGTCTATGTTTTCCTATTTGTGGGAGAATTATCCAAAGAATTATCCAATAAGAAGTATTCTTTAATTTTAGAGAGTGTTATACCATATATTTTCCTTTTTTCTACTTATGCCTACCTGGAAATCATATACTTTATTTTCGAGCTTAGCTTGTTACTCGTAAACTCAATGATGCTACTGAACGCGACAAATATAAACTGTTTACTTGGGAGTGACTTTACTTCTATATAGAACAAGATAAACAGACATAATTTATGTTTCATGGGAGTGAATTTACTTCAGTACCCGAGATTCCGATTAAGGATGAACATCATCATCGAATTTCTAAGGCATTCATAGTAAACTTAAAATGCATCCACTTTTCATTACAATAATTTGCCTTTGATAAATTCCCATGAAATGTGTTGCATTCCAACGGATATGGGTCAGGAGAACAAGACCAGTGTTCAAAAGGTCACTCCTAAAGAGAAAGAAGTCGTTTTCACACAGAATTCCAATGGAAGAACAACAAGCGCAATCCCACAGATGAAAAAGCAATAATGATCCGACAGAAAGCTAAACATGAAACTGCAAAGAATATAAGTTATTTGGTAATATGAGACACATATGAAGTTCCAGATATTTTTCACAAACGGAAATTTATCAATATTTTTTTAACGAGACGAAGCAATATAAAGAGCACATTTTCTCGATATTTATTTCTTATGTAAAACGAATAATTGACGCTTGAGTGTTTTTATCGGTTTGGACTATTCATCTATATAGCCAATTGGGAGTTAAAAGGCAAATTTCTAGCGAATATGATAGGTATTGTATAGAATATAGAATTTAGACCAAAGGCCAAGCTCTAGAACCTATGAGGTCATTCAAAGCTGAAACGGAAACTGACAGTAAAAAGGCTTGAAAGGTGCAACAGGAGGAAAACATCACAGTTGCATTGGGAATAAATTATTAGGAGAAGGTGGAAAATAGGATGGAAGAAAGAGAATATGAACGGGGGTACAGTAAAAGGCGTGAAAGGGACGCGAATCAGATAGGCTAATGATTTACGTATAAAGTTTTTTAAAAATCAACTATCCAGCTAGGAAAATAACATCTTAATGTGCTGTAAAATCAATTAAGCCGTTTGTAGATCGGGTGATGATGTTTGGATATGAGTAAGTACTTTTTAAATTACCGTTTCATTAATATCCCATAATCTCCTCATCCAACGAATATCTAGACTGCTCAGGCTTTTTCGTTACTAACGGATGGTTATTTACCAGAAAATTACTGCTAATGTATCCCTCATTCATTGCATCACGATACGTATACGAAAGGTAACTTATTAAAACGGGGACGTAACATCTGTGTGACCATTTACCTACGTGTGGCTTTAATAATAATAATAATAATAATAATAAAATAATAATAATAATATAATAATAATAAAAACATATGAATCACTTAATAGCTGACTTTCCTTACAGATTATCTGTTACACGATCAGCAGAAAATCCCCTAACCGATGATGATCGCTGAATTATCTGGACTGACCGCTGAATAAACATCCACCGGTTTGTAATGAATGAGGAATTTTACTCATGAATGTGAATTAACCATTTAACGAAGATTTACGGCTGAAATAAATTCTACCTGAATACTACCTAATTACCATTACCCAGGTACCTGGTTGTTACTAGGACGACCTTGAAGTCATATTGTTACTGGATTGTGGCCGACTAAGGTCATCAAATACCTTTAACTTTTAATAACAGTCGATAGCATTATATAACGGCATATGTCTCTGATGAGTCGACAGGTATTCTTGTTGTATCTGAGATCCGTTCTGTGTTGTTTTGTTTTTCACTTTTTTTTAACCTATTATTATTTCTTTGTGACAAAACTAATAATAATAATTGCAGTAGTAGTAGTAGTAGTAGAATGAGTCTTGAAATGGAGAATCAAATCCATGTACATCTATTTAAAGATAAATCTGTACAAAGAGCTTTCTGGAATATGTTCGATTCCCATTTTCAATCTAGAGGCTGAAAACAGGAATCATGCAGATTCCCGAAAGCTCTCTGTACAGATTTGTCTTTGAATAGTTGTCATATATATAATTTTTGATGGTTTCTCCAATAATAATAATAATGATAATAATAATAACAAGCTTATGAGTTCTGTATCATACCCGCATTTCTCAAAATTCATTGTCGGTAAGGTTGTAAAATACTATCCCGTATCAGAAATAATTTATGAATAAATGAATTACCAATACCTAGTCAGACAAAATAGCAACACACACACACACACACACACACACACACACACACACACACACACACACATATATATATATATATATATATATATATATATGTATATGTATATATATTTACATACGTATACATACATACATACATATATATATATATATATATATATATATATATATATATATATATATAAAGTGCTGCAACACCTGGATCTCGTTATGTATATTTCCAAACAGTTTATTTCAAATTAAAGGGAAAATGAGTCTTTCGTCGGCAGCTATGATACCATCGAAAAATGAACTCGTCGTATTTCTGTTTTTTGGAAAATTTACTTATTGCATTTTTGTTATGTGAAAAATATATTGTGTTACCCACAAAAATACTCATATTGTATTTCTTTTATATGAAAAATATATTGTGTTCCACCAAAAATGCTCATATTGTATTTCTTTTATATGAAAAATATTGTCACCAAAAATGGCTCCATAAAATTGTTTCTTCGTAATAAAAAGATTAATTGTGTTCCACCAAAAATGCTCATATTGTATTTCTGTTGTATAAAAAATATTTTGTGTTAACCCCAAAAATACTCTTATTGTGTTTCTGTTATATCCCCAAAAATGCAATGATTGTATTTCTGTTACCTAAATATCCATCCTTAATATATAATTTCAACCGATTATCTGTAATTCAAAGCCGAATTCTATATCAAAATGAAGCGATATCGCACGAAACTTTTAAAAAATAATTTAAAACAAAATTTCAAACCTTAATACCTCCCTTTGTGAATTCCTGATCTCAAATCCACTACTGTAGTTTATCACTGAAACAAAAGAGCATCGATCTAAACATCACAAAGCAACTAAAAACTATACCTCCAGACCAAGGTCTTTGGACGTTGCATCAGACCCCATTACCTGGTGCTGCGTCGTCACTGCACCTGTGCTCTAGTAGGCCTGCCGCCGCAGATTCGGCAAATCATTGCTGTGGATGCAGAAGGAAAGAGTTCCCCGAAATCATGTCGCCTTTCTTGTAACCCGGTGCATCTGTCATCGGCCCCGCGAGGAAGGTGATGAGTCACGCTTAACGCCCTCTCTGGACCTGAAGGCGAGATTCCTGAATTAGTCTTAAATGGCACCCGAGCGTGACGGACCAATTTACTGACGGTTTATTGAAAGAAATAACATTAATAAAGACTTCCATTTAATGGTACAGGTAGCATAAATTGAAAAAATGAAATTGATAAAAAGTTCCATTTAATGATTCCAGGTAGAATAAATTGAAAAAAAAAGACATTAATAAAGACTTCCATTAAATGATTCCAGGTAGAATAAATTGAAAAAAGGCATTAATAAAGACTTCCATTCAATGATTCCAGGTAGAATAAATTGAAAAAAGGCATTAATAAAGACTTCCATTCAATGAGTTTAGGTAAAATAAATTGAAAAATGACATTAATAAAGACTTCCATTTGATGTTTCCAGGTAGACTAAATTGAGATATGAAATTAATAAAGACTTCGATTTAATGATTCCAGGAAGAATAAATTGAAAAATGAAATTAATAAAGACTTCCATTTAATGTTTCCAGGTAGAATAAATTGAAAAAAATTACATTAATAAGACTTCCATTTAATAGTTCCAGGTAGAATAAATTGAATAAATAAAGGACATTAATAAAGACTTCCACTTAATGATTCCAGTAAGAATAAAAGGGGTGGGCCTTTACTACTGAAATCGGCTTATTGCCGAAATATTTTGCTGCAATTTCACTTGTTTACTAAACAGTTTTATACAGAAATATATAACCCGACTTTCCATATATTCCTTTCAATTCAAATTAGAGGAATTATGTTGCATATAGCAATAAGGTAACAGCGAATAAGAAATTTCGTCACAAGCTATCAATGAAATTCACCATAACAACTGTATTTGGAGTAAAAAATAAAGATAACACTGATTAGAGCAAACGTTGCAAAGGTATTCTCAGCAATAGCTAAATTCAATAGCTAGTTTTATAACAAATAAGAGCTGATCCTTAGTGTCACTGAGTGTTTGTCTTACTTAAAAGGCTTATGAAAACATCATAAAATTCTCAAAAAAAACAAAAAAACAATTAGTTATTAAGAAAACGATCCCAGAATCACTTACGAGGAAATAGAAGTGAACTCGATAAATAAAATAATCAACAGGTGAAAGTTACAAATTCAAGGTCAACAGAAAGTCTAAGTTTTCATGTAACGACCTGATGTCACAGTTAAAGGTCAGACTTGAGTCACTATCAGAAGTTTTAGGAAAAAAAATTAAGTGGAGTTACTTGAAAATGAATACCCAGATACACAAGTAAATGATAAATTTCAGAAAGTTTACCAAACACAACAAACCAGATCCCGAACATATTTAATGATTCTCGCAGTTAAAGGGACAAGTAAAAAGAGCAAGAGAGAACTAAATAGACAGTATTCGTAATTAGCAGAGAGACGAAATTAACGAGGACCAAAAAAATAAAAGAAAAAAAAAAAAAAACCAGAAATCAAGAGACAAAAATGCTAATTAGCCCAGTTGACGATGAATGGATCCTGAAAGTCAATTGTAATAAAGAGAGAGAGAGAGAGAGAGAGAGAGAGAGAGAGATATAGAGAGAGAGGGGGAGGGGGTGGGTGGGGGGAGATGGTTAATTATCACATTAGAAGGATCGATATTGAATATAAAAACAGGGAAAAACATGAAAAACTTGTACGGTAATTAATTAACGTAGTTTAAAAAATGGGTTACGAAATTCAAATATATATATATATATATATATATAGTATATATATATATATAAGAAAGGAAATCCTTTTAGAGAAAAGTGTCAACGGTGGGTATACTCGACCATCTTAGGAGGTATGAGGTGCCCTCCACATTACAATGACTTGGAGAGAGAGAGAGAGAGAGAGAGAGAGAGAGAGAGAGAGAGAGAGAGAGAGAGAGAGCTCTTGGAGGAGACCTCGCCCTTGAGCGATTTAAATGGTAATTAGAGAGCGCATTCTCTTGAGCAGAAAAGCCTTCTGGATCCTTGTAATGAAGGGTTGTAATTATCCCTTGGAGAGAGAGAGAGAGAGAGAGAGAGAGAGAGAGAGAGAGAGAGGAATTGTCAACCTTCCCGAGGATGACTTTTAGTCTCTATTAAATGTCACGAAGTGAATTTCTTTACGAGATACGTCAAGGCCCTTTTCATTTTTTCTTCGTCATTAGTGTTTAGTAATATCATCAAGTCGTATCAAAGATAAGGTGGTCTGGGACATTTTTCAGAAACCTTTAAAAATTGCGGACATGTAATAATAATAATAATAATAATAATAATAATAATAATAATAATAATAAGAGGTCGATAGTCCCCAGATACTGGCGGACTTTCCTGTTTATGCATCGAATGAGGTTGTAATAACCGAAGATCTACCACTACAACTATTACTACAAAAAAAAAAAATAATAACTACTACTACACATACACTTGATGATTGGGTTTCCAAATGACATTGTCTGGAAGAATTATGAAGAATTCAAAAGATAAACACAAGAAATTCTCGAAAAAATTGGTAAGATCCAAGAGTCGCTTTCAAATGGCCACTTCCGTCTCACTACAGCACGAAATTGATTTACCATTTTAAATCTGTACAGGAATTCCGATATAGGTTCTCAATACTGAGTGATCATCAGAATTTTCTAATATAAGGATAATCCGTACGTAAAGAACCCTAATTAAAAGGAACATTGGGTTTCAAAATACTTAAATATTTTCTTATGTAGCTACATACCGGAAAGCTACCGGGATTTTTCCTATACATTAAAAATGGTTAACCACTTCTCTAGTTTTCTTTCTCAAGATACCTAGCAAGATGATTCAAAACTTCAAAAGAATAATGGATATGAATCTATTATTATATTTATCGATGTGTGCTAGCAGGCACAGCTATATGATGACAGGATATTATACGCTTGGTCTTTTGAATCTAAATCAATTTGTGAATATACTCTGAAGTACGTTTTGTATTGACTATGTGATAATTAAAAAAAATAAAAAAATAAATAAATAAAAAGCCTAGACTATGAAAGAACCAGAAGTGAGATGCAATAATTACTAAATTGGGGAAAAAGAAGAAAATCATAGTATTTCAAGAAGACAACAAAGAATAGATAACGATCCGAAAATTATAATTAGTCCATATGAGAAAAACTCGGAATACTAAAGTATTTCGGAGGATCGACATACCCAAGTCCCGAAATATCATAATTAGCGCATAAAAAAATCATTAGAATTAAAATGAACTGGCAATCCCCACTTATATAACTATACAAATATATTTAGGAATAAATCTGTAGATCGAGCTTTCGTGAATCTTTACGATTCTCCTTTTTCAATATGACTGAAAATCAAAATCGCAGAAATTTTCGAAAGCTCTGTAGACTTTTATATTTAAATATATTTGTATTTTTACCCTGACATAACTGGGGATTTGTTTATCTAATCATCACAATACAAGAGTATTTCCTAAGAACAGCGAAAAATAAAAACTAAAAACAAAATCCCGAGATCCATTTAAATATATTCGTCTACTTGTTGTTTGAGATTAAGCTGGCCTTATGCCAGCACGGACTCTTGCTCATAGAGTAGCCCGTTATCCTTACATAACTGGGGATTTGTTTATCTAATCATCAAGATAGAAGAGTATTTTCTGGGAACAGGTAAAAGAGAGAGAGAGAGAGAGAGAGAATCCCATGAAGCGTGGCATTTCCTGAATCCTGCCGGCCCCCACCCCCCTCCCTCCAAAAGAAGAAGAAGAAAAAGTCTCAACCCGTCTCTAATGGGTTACCTACCACAAAAGTTCCCCCTCCTTCCCATACGAAATCCCATTGTTATTGTCATAGAGACTTCCAAGGAACTCTCTTGTATTCTTCGCCACACTTCTCGAAGTATCCTTCCCGAATATGGAATAGGACGTGTCTCTTTCATATGATAATACTACAACACGGAGTGTTCTCCCCTTCCTCCTTCGTGTAGCAGTCTTTAGGGATCCCTACAGAACCACAAAACCAATAAGGGACGTCCAGGGCGTCGTTCAGGGGAGCCGGGAGAAATTGCGCTTAAAAGCGATTACATATATCGAGGCGGGTTTTGGAAGGTGCGCGGGGTTCCTCAGATGCTGGTGTTTTGTTTTGTATTGTACAAAAACAATGCAAAATTCATGCTTTGTGGTTGGAATTTCAGTGAAAAATGGCAGACTTAATCAAGGTCAAATTTGACGGCGAAATCCTTACAGTGCTCTAATTTTGATTAAACATTTCATGGTATAATTTCAATTTGAGCAAGACCACACGCGTGGAATTATCAACGTAGAACTGTTTTCTGTCCTGTATAGCAGTCCCATGAACACGCTGTCGAAGGATACCTCTTTAGAATTATGTTTATATTTTCTTTCGTCCATTCCGTGACCTCTTAGAAGTCTTTGGGATAATCTGACGCACAGTCGTTATATGATGACTACCAGTTTAGTTTGCGTACACCCTTATCGTATACAAATGATGGTCAAGTTGTTACTTTTCGTGGGCGTGTTCCGTTTTCCAAAAAATAACCACTTGCCTTTCGTTATCTTATCTCGCTTCTGAGGTCTCTGTCTGTCTGTCTGTCTGTCTGCTTGCTTGTTTTTTGTCTGGTGTTTTTACGTTGCATGGAACCAGTGATTATTCAGCAACGGGACCAACTGCTTTACGTGACTCCGGAACCACGTCGAGAGTGAACTTCTATCACCAGAAATACCCCACTCTCTCACACCTTAAGGAATGCACGAGAATCGAACTCGCGGCAGGCCAAGACCATATCGATCAAGCCACTGAGGCGCTAAGTGTGGTTCTGCTTGCATTAAATTCCCAGTCACCCATTTCCCCTTCTTAGAATCACTCACTGTTGCTTTACATCTGACCTCTCTTCGTATGTTTACGTTCTCATTTTTTTATTCACTCGAAGGGTAGCATGACCAACCCCAGTAGCTTTCCCTCTTCCATTTCAGGGGAGAGTAGTATCTTCAATTTCCATGCCACTCCAGTTCTCAATACCCCGGTTAATGTCCCAGCACTTTAATTTCTTGTCGCCGTCCTCATAGTTGTCGCAGCTGCTCAGTGTATGGACCGAAATTGAAAAAAAAGGCACTCATAACTCGTTAGGTCCTTTCACCGAAAGCATATACGCAGTTGAGGTGGCTAGTTTTCCTTTCCGCTGCTGCTTCTTTTGATGAAAGCGGGTCCAGCATCCCATACTCAAAGAGGTTCTCGCTGTACTATGGAATAACTAAACAAACAACCTCAGCCTGTGAATTCCTAACCGTTGAGAAACTACAGCATGAACCTGAAAACTGGAACTCCGTTACGTCATCGGCGAGCGGACCGGCGACCCCTTACGAACAAGCCCTTGGGCGGTCCGCTCTAGGAAGCGCGCAGATTAGTGACGATGATGACAGCAAGATCGTTGAAGACACACAAGAAGCGTTGGAGCGTACTGAAGCATATCATAGCTCTTCAGTGGCTGTCAAAAGGGAACGATGCCCAGACTCATCACCCGGATGGTTGTGTGCAGTCAAAATGGCCATCTGCTTTTCAGACGGTGTCTTCGGCGCTATCTGCTTTCTCCTGGGGCTTGATTTGCCAGTTCAACTGATATGAAATGGGATGTCATCTGTCGATTCACTGGTATGGGAACTTTCGTTAGATAAATAACGGGCATGCAAGACGCGAATACTAATGTAACTGTTGTAATTTCCCAGAATATACAGAAGCAAAATATTTTGATATCTAAAAAAATTAATTCTTATGCTTGAAGTTTACTTCAAGGCAATTATTTGTGCCTATGATAAAAAAATACAAAAGCATATACGTTACCATGCAATGAATCTGGGTTCAGGGTTGGAAAGCCTTCTCCTATGTGTTAAGAAGTTCAAAATCAACCAGTAGACAGCACTGGGTTATTCTCTGCTTCATGTTGCAATAGAAGAAGGCGCACTTTTCCTCCAGTACTAAAAGCAGCAGGTGAACCACACCAGAATATCATCACCGAGATAACTGCAGAGTTACATTTGGAATGTAATTTGTCTTATGTTAGAATTCTACGATGAACAGTGAGAGCAAACTTGGAAAATGGGCACAAAAATGTTTCTAACTTCATCGATGTATGTATGTATGTATGTCTATAAAAAGGGTTTATAGAAATACGGTTTGTTTATTTGTATGGTGTTTTGACGTCGCATAGAACCAGTGGTTATTCAGCAACGGGACCAACGGCTTTGCGTGACTTCGGAACCACGTCGAGAGTGAACTTCTGTCACCAGAAATACACATTTCTCACTCCTCAGTGGAATGACCGAGAATCGAACTCGCGGCCACCGAGGTGGCACGCCAACACCATACCGACCACGCCACTGAGGCGCTTATCCAAATGCGGATACTTAGGAATGCACAGATTGCGGGGATGTAGCTCTTAAAGAGAAATAGAAATGATAAACAAGCCACTTTATATTAGGTTTGTATACTTATAGAGCTTTCTTCACAGTGGAAATAAGGAACAAAACTGACGTACATTTCTCCTTCTTCAGCCGAACAAAAAGAACTTTTTATGTTCTGGATGGATTTACCTAATGAAGGTGATCGTGCGACTTATTTGGTAGAGCTGCTTCTTGGGAGACATGTCATAATAAGGAATTATCTCTTGAAATCCATCTTACAATGTCCTTCGCAGAATTCTCATCCCATCAATGGAAAGGCAATTCTTCCGGACAACCAAATGGATAATAGCCACTTTATTTTTACCTGCAGAGCATTTTACACAGTTAACCAGTCTCCTGGCTGATTGATTTTAGGCTTCCCTCGAACATAAAGGAAGAAATTTGTTTAAATGATTTCATTTTGATCGAATATAACAAATAAGAAAAAGCTTTGGACATTCACTTAACGGAATTGTAGCTTCCACCGTCATTGATAAAGTTTTGGAAATTATTGTTTTAATTTCCTCATTATCAGTGAGGTGTGAAAATAACTTTTGTGATAATAGCTTGACCGATCTACACAAAATTTGGCACGTGGCCATCATTTGACCCAACTTAGATAATAGGGTAGGTTTCAAACCCATCCCCCTTTGTAACTAATTTGGTAAACAAACTCTACGGGTTTATCATACCTCATTTCATGTACTCTATACCATAAAATATATGATTGAAAATGCTTTTCTTTCTTGTGATTATAATTCTGTATCAAGGTTTGTGTTTAGGTTTAGTGGGGGGGGGGGGGGGGGGGGGGGGGGAGGGCGGGGGTGTGCTTAAGTTTAGGAGGGGTGTTTCAATTAAGTGAGGGGTGTTTTTAGGTTTACTGGGGGGTAAATGGGAGTCACCACAGTAATATTTGGATAAAAGGGACAGTGGTCACAGTAATACCTAGGGAAAATGGGCAGTCGGAACATTAATAACTGCATTAGAGGGACAGTCACCGAAGTAATACCTGTATAAAAGGGAAAGTCAGCATAGTAATACCTGTATAAAAGGAACAGTCAGCACAGTAATACTAGGATAAAAGGGAAAGTCAGCAGATTAATACTGGATAAAATTAACTGTTTGGATAAATGGGATAGTCATTACAGTAATAATTGGATTAAGGGGACAGACAATTTAATACTGGATAAAAGGGACACTGACAACAGTAACTGTTTGGATAAATGGGACAGTCACTACAGTAAAAACTGGATAAAGGGGACAGACTGTACAGTCATACCTGGATAAAAGGGACAGTTACCACAGTATTATCTGGATAAATGGGACAGTCAGTACAAAGAGGTGCAGGAGGATTCGTCTGTGTTCTTAAGAGTTTTCCTGGGCAGCGCCGGGTTGGTTAGCTAGTATATATATGTATATATACACACTATATATATATATATATATATATATATATATATATATATATATATATATATATATATATATATATATATATATATATATATATATATATATATATATATATAATATGTGTATGTATGTATAAGCATATAGTATATATATCTATATATAAGCATGTGTTCATTACTAAACTACACACACACACACACACACATATATATATATATATATATATATATATACGATATATATATATATATATATATATATATATATATGTATATATAGATATCTATATATATATCTAATTCTATATATATATATATATATAAGATATAATAATTTATCTATATATATATAATATAGATAGATATATTATATATCTCTATATTATAATATATATATTATATATCTATATAATATATCTTATATATATATTATATATTATATATATTATTAGATATAATATATATTCTATCTATATATATATATATCTCTATATATATATATATCCTATATATATATATCTATATCTATATATATATATATATATAGATATAGATATATATACATATGCGTGTGTGTGTGTGTGTGTGTATAAGTATATAGTATATATATCTATATATAAGCATGTGTTCATTACTAAACTACTCATATCTATCGTCACTGACATGTTCCCCACCCTTCGTAGCCATTCGGATCTCCTCGTCCATCATAAGCCTCTTCAGCTCAATGTAAATCAGAGCTTATATCCCTAGAGGTCTCTACCTACCTTCCTTCCTTCCTTCCTACTTTCCTTCTTCCCTTCACAGTAATTTTCTCTGCTCCTTTTTCTTTCCACCATCAATCTCTCCCTCGCTTTTATACTCTGGCTGAAAATGAATCATCCCATAAAATGAAGAAGGGGCATTATCACCATCTTCATCACCTTCTCCAACATCATTTCCCAATATACGCGATAGATTGGCTGTCGCCTGATCAGAATTGATAAGTTCCCCCTGTCAGCTTCGTCGAGCCTGTAAAGAAGATGGGAGTCCCTCAGTGAATAGGGTTCGTAAAAAAAAATAAAAAGATAAAATAAAACTTAAAAAAGTAGTTAAAGGGTTTTCTATTTCAAACTTTAAAAAGAATATATATATATACATATATATATATATATATATATATATATATATATATATATATATATATATATATATATATATATATATATATATATATGTATGTATATAGTATATAATTCCAAATAAATTTAAATATCTGTAATACAAAAAAAGCAGGAAAATATGTACAATCATGTAGTAAAATATAATCACATACACTGCTCATAACCTGCAACTGAGTGAAGTACATTAGTACATGGGTAGTCAGACGAAGGCTCACTTCTAGAGCAGTGAATAAGGAAAAGTTAAAATAGTGTAATTACCCTCTTTTCTTTGTCAGGGGTATTTTAGGTTATCTAGAGTTTTGTAACAAGAAATGGATGTGTTGCAAAAGAATTCTGAACAAAATTGAAAAATATTTTCTCATTTTTAGTAACCAAAACTTTATTAATGGTCTTGAACCACTGAAGTGCATTTTATTGATCATAGTTTATCGTAACATGCTAACATCTGTATGCAGTCACTTTTACACATTAAGAGTTCCGTTGTCCAGTATTGTACATATCTAAGGTAGTTGATTCTTACATGCATACATCTATGCACAATTATCCTTACGCAGGTATCGAGTTCTTTAAATAACTGATATAGTTGACAGCTGGAAGGTATTCTTTCATTCATGTAAACGTCAAGTTGGTGGCTTCAGTGTTATTGTTCAGAATTAAGGTAATTTTCAGTTTTATTATTGGAAATATACATCAAGTTTATACGCGATAGAAATATTCCTTATTACCAATATATGTGCCGTTTAAACCTTGATCTTATCATGACAATCCATTAGCAATTAAGTCGAAGTGTGCCCGATTCGACACTGCCAGTGCATAGTTGCGCATATGTTATTGTTTCAATAAGATTCATTAAAAACAAAGTATTAGAATAATCTTAAACGAGGAATCCAGACAAGTAAAAATAAAGAACCAAACATCGTTGACAAAAACAGAGAGATATAAAAGCTGAACTTCATCTCTCCCGGATTCCAAGTTCTTTAGTATTATCTACCGGTCCAGTAAGCAATAGCATTTTTTTCATTAGCTTTATATATCTACCATAACCCTAATGAATATGGGCGAGAACCACCCACAGAGCCTGCGAACCATGAAATGTGAAGGGCACGTAACATCCATCCTCCTCCGTACTTGTCCCGTACTCGTGGAGAAAACAGGACACATTGTTGCCAAGTTAAGTCCGCTTGACTGACTGGCTTCCCCAATCTACTTCGCGGGGGGTCCAGAGGGGAAATTCTATCGGCTGCCCTTTTCTCCGGTAATAATGACGAATTATCGAGAGTGAATTACATGCTGGGATAGATAGTTCGTTCGTTACACGGGGATATTTTTGGGGCTAGAAATTGCTCCCGGAGATTTTTAACAGATTATTGACGGTTATGTTGAAGTTACTCCAGGACTTTAGGTTAAGACAAATGCTCACACGTATTCGCTAGTACAAACACAAACGTAATACACACACACACACATATACATACATACATATATATATATCTATATATATATTATATATATATATATATATATATATATTATATATATATATATATATATATATATATATATATATATATATAGATATATATATAGCCTATTCTATCAATAGGATTACAAACCAACAGCCCTTCATCTTCCAAATCAGTGAGGAACTATTGGGCAGAAAATTCCAGAATAAGCTGCCACACTCAGCTCTATCCTGCACGCTGTTTCTCTAGGCACTAAAGCCTAATTGTTCAAGCACACCTACCACAAATCACAATTCCCACTTCTTTCAAGACTAACATTCCTAATGAGCAAAGGTACATGACACGGTAACCCAAACACATTTTGTAACCTGGAGCCAAAGAAAACAAGTAAATATGAACGAAGAAAGTACAGTAATAGACCAGCTTCTTAAGAGAATAAAAGTTATGAGCCAGGCAAAACACAAAAAACAGGAGAATTCAAAAATTTTGTCATCACAAGGTGGGAATAGCCACCGAGCTGTTAATTCAAAGATTTGTGATTTCTGTAGAGTTCATTTTTGAGAATTCGCCTGCATCCTGACGGGTACCACAACGTTTCCTGAAAAAAGGAGAAACACGCCTCTTGATCTCAACACAGAGAGAAGTCTCCTTGCATGGGGAAAGATAGGATTAAGAAATATGGTGAGACTATAGTCTGTCTAGAATGTCATGTAACATCGAGGAGGTTTGCGACGATGTCAAACTTCCTCAAGACTTTTAATCTGACTCAAGCTAATCCCAGCATCCTTCCATTACGGGTCCTTTAATACGGTCGTAGAATTTCCTTTTTAATCCCATAATCTGAATCTTTCCAGTCACACAAAAGCTGAATGGTTGTTGTGGATTAAGTTGACCTTGTGTTTCGAAAACAGCTCATAAAGTTGATTACTTTGTTTATTTTAAAAACATTCATGTAAAAAAAATTTTTTTAGGAAGAGTTCGAGCGCCATATAAAGTACGGGAGACAAGTAAGAGTCCTTTAATATATATCACAGTTTTTCTACAACTTTTAAGAGACCCATCTCAGATGAAAATAAAAATTTAACGTTCTGTACCCTTCGATCAATCTAGTTCAGTACAATACTGGAATCTTAATGTACTAAATGTTTTCGAGCTTTATTACTCATAAAGCTTTAACTTTTATTCTTTATATAATTTGAATTCTTATTGAATCAGTTTATATTTGAACATTATCAAATGTGTAGTCAGGTTCTTGAAGATATCTGTAGCCTGGCATCGTCATTCTCTTACTCTCTCTCTTACCATATTTGTTGTAGAATTGATGAATGTGCCAAACATCAAATATTTCATAAAATGATATTTTTCTCCATTAAAACAATTTCTTGGATGTTAGGATAATGAAACGATAAAATTAATAGACATTTTCTTTAAAATAAGGCACTGTTTTAGTATAAAAAAAATTGTCTCGGTTAACAGGAAGTAAATTCTCATATGAGGATGAAACCTCTAACATAGAAACAAGGAGATAAAACAAATGTATGCAGTGAAATCAATAAAGATTTTTCCCATAAAATAAATTGTTTATAAAAATATGTGTTGTTTACCATCACAGGATAAAACTAAACAACAAAATAAAACAGAAGTTTTCATTAAATTAAATCAAGATAATCTTCCAGTGTTTTTCAGAATTAATGTGTACTGTGCTGTTCTTCATCAGATGAAGTTACTTCTATAAAAAATGAATCAACAAACTGATTCACAGCAATATCATTCTCTGTGTCTTTTATAATGACGTTCTCAACATGATTAACGGCATTTTTCCAATTTTCTGCTGTCACGCATGACAGTGCCTCTTGCAGCAAAGATGTTAGCTCTGCCATTTTAAATGTATTCCTTTTGGCTACATAGTTTTTAACCTGCGCCCAAATGAGTTCAATTGCACTATAATGGCAGTGATAAGGTAGCAGCCTGACGACCTTGTGGTCTTTTTCCAAAGCTATCTTGTCGATGACATATTTTGGAGCATTCATATGTTTCGCTGCTTTCACCATTTCAAGCAATTCACACTTCGTCAGATATTCTGGGGGATTTTCACCTTTATTTCTTAACCAGTCTTGGACCGCTCCTTTTGTGCTTGCCATGGTAGGAGGTCTGTCACTTTGCACTGAATGGTATGATGCGTTGTCCATAATTATAACGGACTGTCGTGGTATATTGGGTATGAGCTGCTCTCGGAACCATTCTTCGAATACAATGTGATTCATTTGGTGGTGATAGACACCGTCGTTTTTTGCTTGGAATACCAACTGTGCACCTGGCACGAATCCTTGCTCAGATCCAGCATGCAAAATGATAATTCTACTCCCTTTCCCGCTTGGTGGGTTTATTCCAGTTGCTGCTGTCGGACTTTCATCCATCCAACACTTGGTGACTGTATAATTCTGATTAATCCAGGTTTCATACAGAAATATTAAAGACTTATTTCCTGTACCCTTAATATTTCTATTTCACTTAGGAACTTGGTCCTGGCACTTGCAATATCACTTCTCTCCAGTAGAAATTTCCGCCCGTTAACTCTTCCGTATTTAAATCCAATTTCTTTAAGTATCTTACGTAAAGATTCTCTGCATCCACTAAATCCAATAATTTCTTTTACTTCAAGTAGAATGCTATCCAGCGTTGGATTATCCTTTCTGACGTAATAACCGAGAACTGTCCTTCGTAAAACGCACTGATCAAATCCATCGATGTTGGTTAAAAAGTTAAGTATATCTTACTTTTACCAGACCACCGAGTTGATTAACAGCTCTCCTAGGGCTGGCCCGTAAGATTAGATATTGTTACGTGACCAGGAACCAATTGGTTACCTAGCAACGGGACCTACAGCTTATTGTGGGATCCGAACCACATTGTATCGAGAAATGAATTTCTGTCACCAGAAATAAATTCCTCTGGTTCCGCGTGGGGCGAGCCGAGAATCGAACTTCGGACCACCGAATGGTAGCCGAGCTCGAAATGCCCTCGGCCAGTTGGTGGTCTTTACCTTTTCTTTACGTTAAAAACGGGGGCTTCATTTTCTTCTACGCTGTCTTTTCCTTCCTTACAAATGCGATATATCGTACTTCTGCATTGCTTAGTTGCATCCATTGTACGTTGTACTGCCTTGTCAAAACCATGCATAAGAGTTTTGTTTTCTTTCTCCCTTTTGAAGTACTCGTGGACATTGAATATGACTTCCCGTGTCTGAGCACTTAATTGCTGCCGTGGGGAGCCTTCCATCTTAACCGTCACGCTTGGGTATCAGAACCAAAGTGATAAGCTGCTTAACCTTCCTGACCTGAGAGAGAGATGTGGCAAAGTGTATGCCAAATCTACACTTTTTTCGCCTTAAGTGAGATTTAACGAATGAAATTGGCGCAAAGCGGTAACGTCGGAAACCTACTCTGTTTCATGACATTCTGGACAGATTTATAGATCATGTTCTAACACAAGCTTCATTTTTACCATAAGAATTTCATTTCATCATTAAGTTTTCTAACTTTCATTCTCACATCAGGGACTTGTTTTAAGAAGCAAAGGGCCAGTGAATAGGGTAGGTCAGGAAAACCCAGATCAACTTGGACACCAGATGCACTGATGAATGTCACATTGTCTGTGATGGAGTAGGCAAGGAAAATATTTAAGAGGCTGCAACTGTCAGTGTTGATATGAATCTCAAAAAATGAGCAAAGTCAAATAATAATTTTCAGTTACTAGGAACACTAATTGCACGAGCTTCTGATGCCCCTGCACGTAACACATTTTCACATATTTGCAATTTTCAAGACCCAGACATCATTCCTTCTCGGGTTAATCCAACTACTAATACTTGATGAGTCATGCTCAGTATTTCAGCTATCAAGTCTCAAAAAGGCATCGAAGTTTGTGAACAGGACCGGTAACCCCAAGTTGTGAGAAGAGGGAACCTCATTCCACATTGTTCAAAGAACACAGACTAGTTCTTCATCCTGAGTATGTAGTTTTTTTTCAGAAGAAATTCAGATGTCTACGTTTCCCAAAATAAATTTGCTGTTAGGAAACTGCCTCATAAGTTCAACCTCACTGCCAAGGATCAACCACTTAAAACATCTCGAAAGATCTCATTCCCATGCAGTCTGTATGAGAACCCTGACGGGTCAAATTTACTCCCAGTGCGTTCAAGAATTGAGGCAGTTTTAACACATACGGCTGCAAAACTCATCAGAAGGGTGCATGCATTTTGCTTAGATTGTAGAGAAGCTCTGAACTTTTAGTCAACGACAATGTAGAGCAAGCACACACAGCAAGTTGAGATTAGCAGTATATTATATTTCAAAGCATGACATGAACGCCGAATTCCTATTAATGCAGAAAACCTAGAAGTGTTCCCTGTCCTCTTCAGATAAAAGTATCATTAAAGATACAAGTAAAAGGCACCTCATAGTTACATAGTTTGTTAAAGAGTAAATGTCTAAGCCCTCCAACCCTATAATCAGATGCAAACACCCAGATTTTCCTTAATCTGGCTATGCTGCATTAGATAAAAGAATACCTAAGAATATTCAGCTCAAACAAACAGCAATGTTTCAACACAAGAAAAAAGGGACTTTGCTTCCGGAAAGGTTTTACCGAAATCCAGCAACTCGAGTCTCTAAGGACATTCCCACCTTCGGTGAATGGAGTCTACATATGGACGACGATGGTATCTGGTAACCATATTGATTTTTCTCAAAAGATGTTGGAGAAATTTTTTACATTTGACTGTAAATGCATTAGAGCCAACATCCAGCGCACTGGGTTATACAAGTATACAGGTGCATGTGTCAATGACATTAGATTGTCATTTGATCTTGGTAAGCAGTTGTGTTTTCTAAAAGTATCTACCCATATGTGACTGATACTAAGTATACTTTTAACTCTTATGAAAAATACTTTACCGTTATACTTTACTGTTATAAATATCAGTCTCCTAAGTCTTAGTAACTGTTTTCTCTTGTTACTACTTTACCAGTCTTAGTAACAGTTTTCTCTTCTTACTACTTTACCAGTTATTTTCCAGTAACTCTGTTCATTTATTTGATACGGACCTTAGGGTTTCATTACTGTACTTGCAGCTTCGGCAATAATTTTTAACGGTTGTTCTAATCTTCCATACACAGTGACCCATAAAGTACCTAATTATGTTTTACCCTCAGGAAAACTACAGAATATAACTATTGGAAAAGCATTCTGTTTAATTAACAGAAAGAAAAATTATATTTTATTGACAGCACGTAGATATACCCCTTGAACTAACCATCTTCATAAGTAACACGAGCCCAGCATTTGTCTTTTTCCGAAGCAATGTACTTTTGGGGGGCGAACTCCCATTTCGATGCAAGCAAGGTTAAGACTTCAGAATGTTTGGGAATACGGAAGCAGTTTCCAACCCAAAAGTGGCTTCGTCCTATGTAATTACGCCTTTATGAGTTTCATACGTACAGTTCATGACGGGAGAACCTGCCGATAAATAGAATTTTTAGCAAGAAACTAACAATATTTTAAAATTATATAGTAATGGAATTAAAAAAAAATTAATAAAAATCTGAACTTTAGCTTTAGAAAATTTGGAACATTTATTAAAATCGTTTGACCAAATTTGAGAACAGATTATTAAATTCATATGGAATTATTATACAATAAATTCTAAGGGAATTTAGAGTACTTATTACAATAATTACTAAATATAATAGTACTAAATTAAATATTAAGTCTTAAAACTTACTCTGCCACATTTCTAAAACACCAAGATACAACCTCTCTAAATTAAAGAGATTTGAGTAACAGTTCCTAATAGCAAGCCCCTCTTAGCGTACGGTAGACCGAAGTCTACCGTACGTCTGGAGTGTTCCTCCCCCTCCAGGGGCTTTGCCCCTGAAGGGAAAGGATTGGGCTTGCAAAAATTGGTTAAGGGATACTTAAAAAACGAAATGGACTTACCCGATGAATCTGAAAAGAAAAATAATTACCAAAGGAGTCCTGGGAGAACGGATTTAAGTCTGTTCACGTTCGAAATCCGGATCCAGACGCTCTACTCCAGAATACGTAACAGTGAATTATCAGCTGTAGCTCCGGAATCTTGAAATAAAACAAATTATAGTGATTACAATGTAACAATGTGGTATACTTGAACTAATGCAGATGAAGTCATCCCTACAATATACTAAAAATAAACTTGAAATAAATTATAGTGACTACATTGTAACAACGTGGTATACTTTAACTGAAATAGATGAAGTCATCCCTACAATATACTAAACCATAAAAGTGAAATAAACAAATTATAGTGACAACACTGTAACAATGTGGTATACTTAAACTAAAGTAGATGGAAGTCATCCTTATAATAAACTAAAAAATAAACCTGAATATTTAATTTAATTCTTACCAACATCCTACAACCAATAAGTTAAAACAATAACAGCCATAATTACCATACAACGAGAAGCACGCAACTTCAGCTCACCAGGATCTCCAGATTTTCAGTCTCGTCACTAACGTGGCCTCACAAAAACTGAGAATCCTTAGTACCACTGTACCGGTATTACAACGACAGTCCACGTTTCAAATTCGAGGATAGTAACAGCTAGAATTGGTGTTTCGAGCAAGAACTATAAGCTATTGCTCAAACCAGTGGTTGTTGGTGGTTACGTACAGAGTATGATTTTTACGCTCTCAAATGTCTTCAGAATATATCGTGACAATAACTTTATATTACTAAAAGACAAATGAACACTGAACCAATGAATCACTGAAGTGACGTAACAATGATGACGGACTAATTTAAAAAAAAAAGAAAAAAAGCTGAAATATATCTCCCGGTGAGGAAACCCAGCAGGAAACAAGAGTAAAATATCAAGTCAATTGAATGTATCTGAAAATGATGCGATTTTAAAACTGTACGTATAGAAATTACTGATTTTTTTTACCAGATGCGTACGCATTTGTAATAACGTCTTTATATCTCCACAGTTTATGGATATTTTTGTCTCTATGAAGCCTTGAGATCCGATCGGGAAGGAAAAAGACAATTTTAAAAATGATTCTTCCCGTTATGCACACCCCTTCCATTCCCCCTTGCCTAGATGGGAAATTTCTTCAGTAAACGTTGTATAGTTAGCTCGACCGTCCAAGCACTCATGCAAGAGTCCGTGTTGGATGTCCCTCTTACGTTATTTTTTCGTGTTTGCTTCTCCTGTGTTTTGTATTTCTCACTTTGTTTCTTATGGTATTAATAAGTATTAACAAGTAAGTGGAGTGACTTTACAAATCCTATTAAAAGTGTTTATTGTAATTGATTACTTCCACCACTTATACCGTAAGACATGATTTTGCTTATTGTAGTTAAGGGAACTCATCCACGTTATAATTAGAACCATGACTTACTAAAAGTATACCTTAGTTTAACCAGACCACTGAGCTGATTAATAGCTCTCCTAGGCCTGGCCCGAAGGATTAGATATTGGTTACCTAGCAACAGGACCTACAGCTTTTGTGGGATCGAACCACATTATATTGAGAAATTCATTTCTAATCACCAGAAAACCATGACCTGTATAATAAATCATTATGGTAAGGTGTTTTAAACTGAAATGACATGTTACTGTGACTCTTTACTTAATAAACACTGGGACATCACTCTAGTCTTCTGTTCGTGTTGAGTAGGCCGTTGCCTCCCGTAGCTTGACTGATTGATTGATTTATGAAATCTAGGCAGTCAAACCAACAACAAGAACTGGGGTACTGTCGGCCATTCAGGGCAGTGGCGGAACTAGGTCATTATGGGCCCCGGTGCAAAATGTTTGAGTGGCCTCTATCATGAAAAGCAAATTAATTGCCATTTAATGATGATACTATAGAAATATATAAGAATAAAAACTACTACTACTAATGCTACTATTACTACTATGATCATCATTATCATCATTTATATTTTCATTATTTCTATTACTTAAACATGTTTACAAGTATATTGCCAAATCCATCTACTAAGACATTATGATTGGGCCAGATGGGCCCCCAATCACAGTGGGTCCTGGTGTATTGCCCTTCCTGCATCCCCCAGTGGTTCAGCCACTGATTCAGGGCTTAAGACAGAGCAAAGAAGAAGTTAGAGTGGTCGGTTAGCAGGATAAAGAAATCGAGAAAATAAAGGGTATTAAGCTCACGGATCTAATCATGGAAACTCGGAGAAAACCTCTCGGTGGCACTGGGTAGGATTAATGAAAGGTAGTGGACAACAAGATTGAAGAAAGGAAGTGGGAAATGGGGGGGGGGGGGGGGCGGTAGATAAGAAGTGTGTGCAGCTAGGTGCCCAAGGAACGCTGCATAGATAGCAACGCTTCTAGTGCACCACGTGAAAGGCACTGCCCTGTTACCGGGACTCTGTGCCCTAGGTAGGTGATAAAAGTCAAGTCATGGAACAGATGATATATTTTCCAAAATAGCTCTAAAATTTCAATTGCCTGATGGTTACTGTCCCATTGAACTATTACAACTATCATTTTGATTTCTAGTGTATTTTTACGGCCTTATTTCTCTGTCAGGTGAGAGAAAACTGAACATAGTAAAATAATTTCCAAGAGGTAAAAAGTATATCCTGAAAAATTGACATTACATACCAATTTCTTAAAAGGTGAAATGTAAATTGTCCTGAGACCCTAATATGTATTAGATAAAGAACCAAAGCATAAACTGGAAACAATAACAATAACTAAGTTAAAACGAAATTTTAACTGAGGTCAGAGTAGAGCCTTTCATAAGTTTAAGAATACTTTCACTAAGTAAAAACACACAAAGACGTCAACTTGACCTTCTAAAGGTGCGTCCACACGGTCGAACAATGTCCGACGGGCAAACATTGTTACCAATTAACAATTGTCTGCCGGTCTTTGCCTTGTGAGCAGAGTAAAAACAGTGTTATACAACCTCATCTGGTACCACTGATTGTTGCCAAATGTACTTCCACCGTTTCAACGCTTATGACGTCATCCTGCTTCGCCTATGATATGGTAACAATGTTTGTCCGTCGGACATTGTTCGACCGTGTGAACGCACCTTTAAAGATGAAATAAAAAATGGGAAGTAGACGGTGAATCTGTCAATGATGTACCAGCAATTTTTTCCATCAAGTAAAATAAGAAAAAAATACGTATTTTTCAATTTAGAGATTTGCACTGTGGTAAATATTGGAATAGAATTTGTCTGGAGGTAAAACTTGATAATGACGAGAAGAGGAATCTAAGAAGAAGAAGAATAATGTCTTTGGCTAAACGTGGGCACTTTCAAAGACATAAACTTAACCTTCTAAGAGACGAAATAAAAAGTGGAAAATAGACGGCGAATCTGTCAATAATATGTCAGATGAAACTTTCTCTTAAGTAATATAAATAAATTTTGTTTAAATCTATTTTTCGAGGCAGACACTTTCACTGAGACAACTTTCTATAGAACATCTATAGAGGTAAAACTTGATAGTGATGAGAAAGGAAATCTAAGACGTAAAAAAAAAAAAAAAAAAAAAAGTCCCTACTGAGGTAAAAGCGTAAACTTTCCTGAAGATGAAAGTAAAATCCCAAATAAAGAAACGCGTAAATCGGTCACATAAGGAAAAATAGAATCCCACGTGGAATTACAAAAGAAGACTGGCTCTGCTTCTGTGATGAAATATTTAGTAGATTTCCACTACATCATCTGTTCTGTCCAAAGGATCCTGTTCAGGACCATTAAGTAGAATATCCCCGTAGGGGGGGCAGTGTCGTCAGCGGACCTCACGCGGCGCACTGTAAGCATTACTTCAGGTTCTTTGCAGCGTGCCTTCGGCCCCTAGCTGCAACCACTATTGTTCCTTTTACTCTACCTCCTTTCATATTCCCTTTCTTCATCTTACTTTCCACCCTCTCCTAAGACTTGATTCATAGTGCAACTGCGATGTTTTCCTCCTGTTACGCCTTTCAAACCTTTTACTGTCAACTTTCATTTCAGCGCTGAATGACCTCGTAGGTCCCTTTGCTTTGCCTTTGGCCTAAATTCCGTATTCATTCATTAAGTAAAATATGAAATGATAACAATAATAATGGTCATAGTAAAGAGGCAGACTGGTGGTTAGGACATTTTCCTCACCAGCAAGAAGACCAAGAGAGAACGAAATAGTCGGGCTCCGCTAATGATAGATAGTCAAGCGTAGTGGTTCGCAAAGAACAGTGGGAAATGGGGAATGGTAACCTGATGCCAATAATTTTGATGAGGACCAAGGCTAACACCCTCGGGAAACACGCCATTAAGGAGATAAGGCATATGGTGAAAATGGCAATAAGAATACAGAATGTTTAATGTTCTTAAGTTAAGTATATCCTAGTTTTACCAGACCACTGAGCTGATTAACAGCTCTCCTTGGGCTGGCCCGAAGGATTAGATATTTTTACGTGGTGGCTAGGAAACAATTGGTCACCGAGCAACGGGACCTACAGCTTATTGTGGGATCCGAACCACCCTACATCGAGAAATGAATTTCTATCACCAGAAACAAATTCCTCTGATTCCACGTTGGCCGAGCCGGGAATCGAACGTCAGACCACCGGATTGGCAGTCGAGCGCGAAAACCACTCGTCCAGCGAGGAACTGCTTAATGTTCTTACAGATGGTAGATTATGATTCTGTAAAGAAGAGGTATTTCGTGAAATGAGGAAAAGTTTGAATATTTTATTCTTTATTTTTATAGCATTAATGTATCCAACCGTGCCTTAAAAACGCCGTCTGAAGATTGGAATGGTATAGAAAGCCCTTCCAAAAGTACTTTTTGTAACATTAATCATCCACCATTCTTACAGATGGTGGATAATGGTTCTGAAAAGATGAGACTCTTCATGAAAATAGGAAAAGTTTGAGTATTTTATTCTTTATTTTTATAACAGTAATGAATCCAACCGTGCCTTAAAAACACCGTTGAAGATTGGAATGGTATACAAATCCCTTCCAAAAGTACTTTTTGCATCATTAATCTAACGTCAAATGAAACAAAAACTAAATCATTCTTTTGATAATCAAATAAGCAAGGCAATAAACCTTTAATCACATTAATGAATTTAACAAATAAAAAGAAATGTCGGAGTCAAAGCTCGAGTACACGAGGACAAAGGGAAAACGAATCAGTAAATGGAGAAATAAATAAGCGAAGGAATAAAAGAGCGGCCGAAACGCTCGCCGAGGACGCGCCAGCATCCCGATGCAGCAAAACGACGAGCGCTAATCCACCGCACCTACCCGTAATAGAATCGACAGTGCCAACATTTTTCTTATCAATAATTAAAGTGAATTTGCATGGTCATGAATGCATTATGAAGGCAGCAGCAGCAGCAGCAGCCGGACGAGGCGACCGTTTGTGGTGATTATTGAATTGTGATATAACTGACATAAAGATCTGGTGCAGTCAGGCGAGAGATTGAGGAGGGGGTGATGGCCTGGTGAGAGAGAGAGAGAGAGAGAGAGAGAGAGAGAGAGAGAGAGAGAAGGGTCACACTGGAGGGCGGTGAAGAGAGAAAGGGTGGAGCGGGATAGCTGATTGCAGAGGGGGAGAAATTGTTGATTGATATGAACAACGTTTTCAACAGAAAGTCGATGACAATACGCCGGGATATACTTATTTCTTAGGGATTCAACAGCGCGCTGGTTCCTTCCCTTTTTGGCGCCATTTCTTGATTTCGTTTTCCTCTCTCTCTCTCTCTCTCTCTTTATTTTTAAGAGCGTGGATTTGATCATTCCTTCCCTTTCCTTTTTTTCTCCTCTTGCAGATAACTTATTATCTTTTTCTGGTGTTAACACGACGCGAAAAGAAAATTGTCTGCCAGAAAAGTGGGAGTGTGTGCTATGGAAATTTAACAGACAGACCTTCGCAGTGATTGGAAGGCTCTCTCTCTCTCTCTCTCTCTCTCTCTCTCTCTCTCTCTCTCTCTCTCTATATATATATATATATATATATATATATATATATATATATATATATATATATATATATATACATTGCATAACTGAATCACGAAAATACGAAATATATAAATAAAGACAAAATCCACGTAAGAAAGAGAAACGATGGAGGTCTGCAAGGCCTTTCGACTCCTTGTCCTTTACTCAGTCTGCTGAGTAAAGGACTAGAAGTCTAAAGGCCTTGCAGAACTCCGTCATTTCTCTTTCTTTCGTTGATTTGGTTTCTATATATATAATAATATATATGATATGTGTGTCTATCTTTACTTAAACACGTGAGGTCTGAATGATGAGATGAAAAATCTCAAAGACGATAAGTAGTGTGAAACGAATTGAAAAGATAAGAAGTGTGGATATTCATATGGATGAGAGTTTTTGGAAATGGTTGGGTCAAGAGGAGAGAAAGGACAGATATAAACTAGTTTCAGGAGAGTTGTGTGAGAGAGAAAAGCACTTGCGAGGTAGAGGTGAAGGGCGCAGCGTGTGCAGGAGGGTTTGATGTGCTGCTGATGAGCCCTCTGCGTATAGACGTTCGCAGCCGCTAATGTTGTGGAAGCTCTCTGCTCACGGTTTCATCCACATTTCAGTTGATGAAATAAGAATTCAGCATGTACCCTTGTATTATTCTCTCTCTGACGCCATCCTTTGCTCGGGTGAATGGTTTATAATTAAAATTAATTTTTTTTTTTATCTGCAATGCATATAATTACATGAATTACAAACATTTGAAAAGAAATTACAAAATTGCAAAAATAGAATCTTACTCAACACAGGCAGTCTAAAGTAAGAATAGTTTCCTCTGCTTCATAACAGGTAATCATGGTGTTTTCCTTGCAGTCTATCAGTTCTTTAATCAAATTGATACTCGATTTATTTTCACAATCATCATTTTTCTTGAGTAACTGTTTAATAATTCTCACAGTAATATTGTTATGAAACTTCTTAACTTCTCACTTCATTGACACCTTTACGACGCTCCTGTCGCTACAAAACCTTGATTCCAAATCGAAGATAGGAATTAGTTTGACAGTGACCAAAACCACTTGGTTATTAAGGGAGGTTAAGGTTGCCTCACCTTGACCCCCCCCCCCCCCACCAGTCCCCCCAATACCACCAAAAAAAAAAAGAATGAAAACTATAAAGTCACCT
>NC_087210.1:72246403-72266403 GCF_015104395.2 Macrobrachium nipponense | reverse complement strand
TGCCGGACAACCGCCCGCCGGAATCTCTTCGGTGGGTCTTTTCTCCCTTCGTCTTACCCACCTCCTTTCCTCAGTTTCTTTTGTCTTTCTCTCCCCTTCCCCGTTTTACGAAATAAGTTGATTTTCTTCAAGAAGAATGACTGGGGAGAAGAGGCGCGTCAGACCAGTGACAGAAGTATAGTGGTAGGTGCTTGGAATACTGGCAATTACTCTCTCCGCTGATTTGGAATGGGGGAGATAGGAAGTTCTACGTGTATTTCTTGGGAATGATAGACATATCGTATATAATATAATTTCTGTTAACAGACTGAACACGAATTATGCACTTCGAGGATTTTTATCAATTCCAGTAATGTGGTGGTGTATTCATTCGCTTCGTTTAATACCAATTATTCATTGGCTTATTTAAGCCATATTGGTTACTGCATATACAAAGTGGCTTTCCTTAACAACTCTGACTTTCCTTCACTCTCTTCACCGTAATGGATAAGTTTGAGCCATCAACCGCATTCAGTAGCCTATATGCTTGTTGCAATTCATTAAGTGATAGTTGCACCTAACACCTATTCGCTCATCACTTGTAGGTTCTATCAGTAAAGCAGTAAAAACCATAAATACTCAAGTATTTGAGACTGATATTACGAAAACGCAGACCTCTTTATTGAAACCTCTTTATTACCAAGATATGGAGCGTTTTTTCACTTTCTTTTCATTTTTCTACAACTGTTAGGCACATTTGAAAGCTTGTATTGGCCACTGCACTACGGCTGCTACTAGGGTAATTTGTTATTATTATTATTATTATTATTATTATTATTATTATTATTATTATTATTATTATTATTATTATTATTAAATTGACACTCATCCCTGGCTGTAGACCAATATCATATTCGAATTACATGTCTCTTCCACTGTTTGATTTGCCTCTGAGAATTCCATTCATCCTCACGGTGTTGTGCCATTATGAAGCAAGTTCCTACATTTTTATTGCCATTCATTAATCATGCATCATTCACTGATCCCAACGTCTCCTCATCAACAGATTGACAATATTCCCCATACTATGAAGTTATACATTTCATTCAGCACTTCCAAGTAAAGATATTTTCCCTATCTGCATCACGGTTTTTCATTTCTTGTATTTTTAAAGTGAAACCTTATTTTAGACACATTCAGGCTACCATTATCCATTTTCTCCCTTTCTCAAAGAGACTGCTATTTTCTTTCGCGCCTTCATGCTCTTTAATTATCTGCGCTCCTACTGACTTTGCTACTCAAGTTTTCTAACTACTCCTACTGACCTCTCTCTTCATTGTTATTCCTCCAGATTATTCTAGTGTACTTTTATTGTTCCTTCCTTTTAGCTCCGGTAGATTTTCTTAATGGCTGCTCCTCTCAAAAGGCGAAATTGAGACCAGCAGTTCTCCCCCTCTCCCCTCCCTCCCTCTCTCTTTTATTATTATAAATGATTTTTCACAAAATTTGCCCTCTACTACAGTGTACTGACAGTTTTACGGAGTGTTTTATTTATTTATTATTTATTTTTTGCTAATTTACAGACATTTATCTTTACTTTTCTCTTCACCGACATTCCTTATGGCTGTTACTCTAAGGGCAGTATTTTCTTATCCTACACCAGTATCATTTATCACGACTACTTTTCTGCCAACAGACATTCTTCTCCTTCTTGGCTCCAGCACTGAGGCAATACCAGGCGAGCACATTTTCCGATATCTTCCAGCCAACTTCGGAGCAAGAAGCGAATGATTGACTGATTTATTGCATAAATGCAATTGTCTAATTTCTCCTCAGTGCGTCATCACAGTCATAAACATACGTCGCTTTGATTGCAAACACATATGAAAACTGTCATTTGCCGGAACAAATACTCATGTGACACCGTATTTACCCTTTCTATTGCTATACCTCAGGTTTTCCTGTTTAATTGACTAATTACGAGTGGTGTTCTTTATCTATCCCTCTAAAAAAGCGTTCCTTCTCGCTTTATCATTATTATTATTATTATTATTATTATTATTATTATTATTATTATTATTATTATTATTATTATTATTAACAGTTTAACCAGACTGCTGAGCTGACTATCAGCTCTCATAGGGCTGGCCCGAAGGATTGGGATAAAAGGCCAGGTCTGGATCGCAAGCCTAGATCTGGGACCAAATAGGTAATTTACGTGAGAATGAACTATAATGAAATTTAAAAGACACCGTATAAAGTATGTGCATTTACACTGGAACACAAGCACACATTAAAAACATTTGCTCTTTTCCATACATACGGAGAAAAAAACAATTAAAATTCAGATTTAAATATTTAAATATTTCTTTAATCATTAAATGCCCTATGGGCTTTTGTATTTTCAAATTTCTTATTTAAGGTATCACTTATAAATTTTCATTCGAGATTCGTCTAGGAACCTTTCTATTTTTTTCTATCACCACCCACTCTCTTCTTTGACTTATTCCTACAGCTTCCTCTTAATTCTCCTGCTCATTTTGACCCTCGAAGAGTGTTCCTTTCCCTTTTAACCCTACCAGCAAGAATCTACAACAAATGCAAAAACCTAATTCTGAATACATAAGTTAAAGGTATGGAGGTACTGCTATTCAAACAGTAGGATCAAATCTCTCTCGAACTATTAAATATTTTAATATAATGAAACATTTACCTACGAAGCCTTGGATTAGGGAAACTGGTCTATTCACTTCCCTCACTGATAGAGTTGTAGACGTTCTTTTCCACTGTTGCAACAGCTATAAATTCTAAGAACCTCTCTCTCTCTCTCTCTCTCTCTCTCTCTCTCTCTCTCTCTCTCTCTCTCGTAACCACCTTCTCTATGCCTCCGACAAAATATCAAATATCCATGTGACAAAACCTTACGATGTATATTCCATTTCTAAATCACTGAAATTCTACAGTCTATGAGTTATAGTCTCTTTCCGCGGTAAATCTCCTCTTCCTCGTAACTCTCCGCCCGCCCCCGTTTTTCAACTTCTCCCTCGCTTCTTCCCATCTCCTTTTCGTCTTCTCCTATTCCTTTCCCCGGCCACCCACCGAAAAGCGAAAATACGAGGAGAAATCCCCCTGCTTCCTGAGCAGTTCGCCACATGTCCCCTAAGCTTAAGTCCATCCTATTGTACCAGCTTATATGACCAGCTCTTTGCCGGGATATCTTGAAAAGGTCATTCCCCTGGGATACGTAGCCTCTTCCCCCATCCCCAACCCTAGGGAGACCTGGCCTCTCTACCCACACATAACCCCGTACCTCCAACCTCCTACTCCTTCCTCTTACTTTACACTCTCCGGCCGGGGTCATTTGGCTCTGGGTATGATCTTCGATGCTTTGCGATATTCCATTTCGGTTCCAGAAAATGTCTGCCGCAAAGAATGGAGTTGTGGCTGCTTGCTTCCAGTTATTTATTCACCTGTGTTTTTTTAAAAGCATCGTTTATAAATGAGGTAACGCTTTTCCTCGAACGTAATCTTCAAAGAATAATTTGCTTTCCATTTTATGATGCGACGTTTTACAAGATCGTCGGGTTTTATGACCCAATTTTTCATCCCATTTGGCGACCTGCGACGAAGTCGTCGTCTGTTCATTAAACTTTCCATTAGTCGGAGGGACTCCGGCATTCTTAGCTGTTATTTTGCATCGTTCAACCTCAGGCTCCGTTGCATAAGCAATGTGTGGTCAGTTATAATATTATTCTGGTGCATTTCGCCTCATCCTTTTGAGAGAATGATCAACTCTTCGGAAAACTCGGACTTTTCTCCTGAAAATGGGCTTTGGTGGGCTTAGTCAAGGACCTGTTCCAAATTCGATTTCCTTCAGTGAAGACTTGAAGATTGTAAACAGTGAACAATAATTATTGTTTGCTTCGGCAGTCGTATACCTTAGGCCTTATTTGTTGGTCAGTCAGCAGTGAAAATGACTACGTAAATTCATACTAATTTTAACCTGTCACTTTTTAGCAAGAAGCTGTACTTGGTGAAAGAAGCGTTTTCATTTTTGAGATACGTGAAATTAACCCTGTTTACCTGTATGCATACGTGAACTTAACCATCTCTGTCTTCCTGAATACATACGCGAAATTAACTCTGTTTACATGTATACATACGGGAAATTAACCATCTTTGTTTTCCTGTATACATACGTGAAATGAACCATCTTTGTTTTCCTGTATACATACATGAAATTAACCATCTTTGTTTTCCTGTATACATACGTGAAATTAACCATCTTTGTTTTCCTGTATACATACGTGAAATTAACCATCTTTGTTTTCCTGTATACATGAAATTAACCATGCCTGTTTTCTGTTTATACATGAAATTAACCATGCCTGTTTTCCTGTATACATACGTGAAATTAACCATCTTTGTTTTCCTGTATACATGCGTGAAATTAACCATCTTTGTTTTCCTGTATACATACACGAAATTAACCCCGTTTACATGTATACATACGTGAAATTAACAATCTTTGTTATCCTGTATACATACGCGAAATTAACCCTGTGTACATGTATGCATACGCGAAATTAACCATCCCTGTTTTCCTGTATACATACGCGAAATTAACTCTGTTTACATGTATACATACGTGAAATTAACCATCTTTGTTTTCCTGTGTATATACGTGAAATTAACCATCTTTGTTATCCTGTATACATACGCGAAATTAACCCTGTGTACATGTATGCATACGTGAAATTAACCATCTTTGTTTTCCTGTATACAATAACGCGAAAAATTAACTCAGCTTACATGTATACATACGTGAAATTAACCATCTTTGTTTTCCTGTACACATGCTTGAAATTAACCATCTTTGTTTTCCTGTATACATAAGCGAAATTAACCCGGTTTTCCTGTATACATAAGTGCAATTAACCCTGTTTTCTTGTATATATACTTGAAATTAACCATGAATTCCGTAGATGTGCGTGAAACTAAGCCTGTTTTCCTGTAAACATACCACCTAAATGGATCTGGGATTACCCGGTTAGCGTTTATAATGTGGTTTTCGTTAATTAGAGGTTATCTTAATAGATATTCATATAAATATGAATATGCATTCCTCATACTCCTTTACGACGAAGAGGCCTAGGAAAATCTTGGGAATGAATGCACTGTGCATATAAATGGAAATGGTTTTGAGTTTGGGAGAGGTAAAAGTGCAAAAAAAAAAAAAATATCATGAAATTTGAATTTTAATTAAAAACGTCACTAAATCCTTACAGAAATATGTTTAATAGTATTAATGAATTCGTCACTTGCAATTCTACCTTGCTATCAGAGCTGATACAGTTAATAGGATTCGGCAAACAAGAAACATGTTTTTGTATTTATGACTTAAAGGAAATGAAATGGTTAGACTGGCAGCGTCTAAATCTGATGAACATCTTACGGTCCAGAAAATGAGAACAGAACAATCTGAGAGAAAAGCGAAATTTAATTTCCTGTTGAACAAACAAGGATAGTGACAGGCTCATCAAGACAGAAGTGGATGTATGACAGAAACAAGCATCTGTAGGTACCAGTGGCTCTAAAATTTTTCGGCATCGTTACTCCTTTAAATTATGTGAAGTTATAATATAAAGGAAAGAAAAATATTCGAATGCTTCATTTCTAATGCATTTTTATATGTAAGAAATTAGTGTGACTTTTACTCAAGTCTTAAGAAACCAAGAATTTAGATCTTAGACATTATTCCTTTACTCCAAAGGACTATTACTTTTAAAAAGTGTCTCGTTACCCCGCAGAAACGGCTTCATTTCCCTTCCCCCCCCCAGGGGTGAGTACCCCCAGTCTGAGAACCACTGATCTATTCTAATGGTAGTTCGGGGTACTTTTTGTCTTAGTAGAGATATTAAGGGACTGAGAAACATATGTAAGTGATCGAAAAGTTTTAGTTTATAAATGTAACCATGCTAATTAGAGGTGCTAGTGAATCAGCAACAATACACATATATATATGTATATATATATATATATATATATATATATATATATATATATATATATATATATATATATATATATATAGAGAGAGAGAGAGAGAGAGAGAGAGAGAGAGAGAGAGAGAGAGAGAGAGAGAGAGATCTTTGTAGTAAAATTTTAAAATTTATATATATATATATATATATATATATATATATATATATATTATATTAGAGAGAGAGAGAGAGAGAGAGAGAGAGAGAGAGAGAGAGAGAGAGAGAGATATATATATATATTATATATATATATATATATATATAGATAAAGAATAAAGAATGAGAGAGACTCAGAGAGAGTAGGAGAGAGAGAGAGGAGAGAGATCTGTTCGTAGTTAAAAAAGAAATGGTCGAATTAGCTCATGTATGGGTGAAAGAGTAAACATCTGTGAGGCTTGTACCACTCTTAAGTAAATAAACATTCTCGCATTAATTGTGTTTATTCTAGCATTACTGTCCTTAGTTTCCTTGTCTCAAATAGAGTGCCGTTACAGTAAAATGACATGCATACGAAGCTAATAGAATTTGAGTCTTATCAGCAATACCATCATTTTCCGTCAAAGGCCGAAAGTGGAATTTCACGCGCATAATTTCTGAAACAGAAAGTAAGAATGAAATGATTTTCAATCGATAAATTCGAAATCATTTGATCTTCAACGGCAAGCAAAAAGCTATATCAACCAAATCCAAAAAGGGTAATAATATCCGTCTTATTTCTTCCTCCACAAAAGAACGCTCTCTACAAACCTATATTATTATTAAATATAATTATCTGTTACCTTTTATAAATTATTATTTGTAAATTTTCGATGAGCCATTTTTATTGATATTAGTTCCATATTACCTTCAAATACCAGTTCCTTTCTTCACACGAAAAGATCTGGCATTGGAAAGTAAAATGGAACTGATATTGTCTTAGGGTCTTTGTAATCCAGTGTAATTTTTTTTTTTATTCTAACATCTTATTTATCGCATATTCACTCCCCTTTCTTCTCCTTTATCGTATCAGTCCCTCTCCCACCTTTCTCAGTTCGTTAGTTCTTCTGTCCCTCAGCTTCCGTCTCTTCCTCCTCCATCTACTCCTCCTCCTCCTCGTCCTCCTCCCCCTCCTCCTTCTCCTCCTCCATCTACTCCTCCTCCTCCTCCTCCTCGTCTTCCCGCTCCTTCCTCCTCCCCGGCGCGAGGTCTTTGGGGAGTTGCTGGACGTCTAAAACTCTTTGAAAATTCATGAAGGGAGTAGTCACCCTACGATTATTGAATTACTATTAAAATCTGTGGTGAGAAAAACAGGGCGTCCGGGGACATCCAGACGTCGAGCTGCTGTTGCTGGTCGAGGGGAAAAGGAGAGGGGAAAGAGAGAGGGGAAATGGAAGGGAGAGGAGGAATTGAGAGAGGGGGTGGGGGGACTGCGGGAAGGGAAGATCGGTAGGACGAACGCCGAGGAGTGGAAGGAAGAGAGAAGTAAAGGAAAGAGATAAGGAGAGAGAGAAGGAGAGAGAGAGAGAGAGAGAGAGAGAGAGAGAGGGTGGGGAATTACGAGTGAACTGTGAAATGAATTGCATAGATAGAGGAATCACAAGGTGGTTGCGTAGGCGAAGAATTATTTTACGAAGAGAAGTGACAAAATCCAAGAGAGAGAGAGAGAGAGAGAGAGAGAGAGAGGGAGAGTATAGTTACTAGAAGAGTGTCAGGAGATTGTGAGGAAAGGGAGTGATGTCACGGGGGTAAGGGATGGGGGGAGGATGGGGCTAGGGGGGTCGAGGGTGGGGTGTGCCTTTAGGAGCAGGCCCGAAATGCCCACCATATTTTGAATTTTGACGAGAAGAAAATTGCCTCCAGTGTATGAAGGACTAGGGAGCAGATAGTGCCATGCCACAAGAGCTGCAATAAAGGCCAGAATCGTCGTTAAATGAGAGCAGAATCGACTCTGAAGACGTCAGCTTTCGGTGCCAACTCGGCCCGGAATGAGCACTTGCTTCGGCCATCGCCTGGCGTAATACTGTTGGAAGAAAGTCGGACACTTCATTTCCGTCGGATTAGTGTTATTCTTCTCCTCTATTTCTTCTTCTTTTTTGTGGTGAAGTATTAAGCGACTGGCGTGTTGACAGAGGCGGATTGAAGCTTGTTACGCAAATTTGTTATTTTATTGTTTCTCTGGACAGTTAAAGTTTAACGGCGTAGGATATTAAATTATCAGTACATTTTTTCCCTTTTTCTTTTTCTTTTTTTTAAGAGAAAGGTTGCGTAAGGTTCCATACTTTAAATCATTATGGAGGAGGGCTTTCTTAGAATTATTTTCACAAGTGCGTCACCGTGGGTAACTCTGATGTATGAGGAATCCATGGTGATTGAAGAAAGAATAAATTAAATTACTAATATCAGTTATTTAAAATAACCATTGAAGATTACTTAAGAAAAATCTGCAGACGTTGATTCTTACATTAAGTTGTTTGTTAAAGGTGTATTAATGGTCGGTAATGAGTAGCAGAGGCAAGAAACAGGTTCTTGCACTTTCACAATACACACCAAACAGCTCTTCACCCACGTGAGACCTGGGCTAATAAGGTAATGGCTACTGGTGACTCAGCAGGCAGACCTATGTGGTCCTTTGGCTCACTGCCTCCCCATTTGCCTACAGGGTTGGACCTGAGGGGGATTTGAACTCGGAACCACACCAAGGAGGCTGGTTTTACGCGCACCCCGGACGATGAAAAATCACTGGCTCTATATCATGATAAGTTACTCCTGCGGTGGGAGGTTGAAACCAACATTCTTTGGAAGCTTGAATTTCAAGTCAATGGCCCCGTGAGCTTGTTCCGTGTGAATTGGTTTTATTTAATAATAATAACAATAATAGATGTTATTATCCATCATGGTAATAGTATCCTTTTGGTAAATTTTATTTCCGCAGTATTGTAGTCGTCACTCACCTAGTCTTCCTTAACCTACCTTGTAACTCATCACTATAATGGATGCTAGCTAACTTTTGGACCGAGCTGAATTCAAAGAATAAGGCTATGCTACATTGTTAAGTTCTCGACATCATCTGTGATGTCTTTTATATATATATATATATATATATATATATATATGATATATATATATATATATATGTATATATATATATATGTATATATATAATATATATATATATAGATATATATATATATATATATATACGTATATATATATATATATATATACGTATATATATATATATACTTATATATATATATATATATATATATATATATACGTATATATATATATACATATATACGTATATATATATATATATATTTATATATACATATATATTTGCGCCTCTGTTGAACTTAGCAGTAATTATATACTTATCTGTTAGTTAACTGTAGTGGGCTGCAGCTTGATTGGGGAACGCTCTCTCAGCGTGCATAGAATATCATATTGTACTGGAAGGTCCTCGATGGGTAGGTAATTTCTCTCCACTGGGGTGAAACACTTCATCAGGTATGCTCTTCCCTTTTTGGAAGTAATGTGACAAGGTGCTGTTTCTCTTGGGTGATATTGATCCTTCCTCTGTCGTTAATGAAAAGATCTTCTGTGGCTAATGAGAGAAAAGGATTTATATTAGACCATGAATAACCCATATGCTTTTCCTGGAGTCCACTAAAAGGTCGTATTAGACATTACCATTGGAATTTACAGAACAGGGGGCGAGTCGTATATTGCTATTCCGAGGAACTTAATTTACATCTGAATTCTGATCTGCGTATTAAGTGAACCCTGGCTAGAAGGTTAAGTAAGAAGGAAAAGACCAAAGAGGCTAAGGGAATTAGATAAAAAAGGAAAGGTAGAAAACTACGATAATTACATTTTATGCTTTTGTTGACACTGATATTATTTACCACTCACTTTCGCCAAATCTGCTTATTGTGATAGTGAGAGTGACCTCTTATATTCCTGATTTTCTCATTTTCTTGGCACACTTTTCCAATGAAAGTCTCGAAATCCAAAATGGATGGGGAATGTCATTATTCATTTTCTTCCCTTAGCGGAGTAGTGCCGTCATTGCTCCTCGCTTGGTGCACTGTAGACATTACCAAAGCGTGTTGGCAGTGTTCATTGTGTCCCTAGCTGCACTTTTTAGCCTTTTACTTTTACTCTTTTTCCGCTTTCTTTCTTCAGTTTTGAGGTCTAACCTCCCCAACTTTTACTTCTTAATGCAAATTAAGTATTTTCCACCTTTAGATCCTTGTACTTCGCCAGATACTATATTTTCCGGATCACTTTAGTTTACTGCTCTAACTTCTTACCATCATCTTGAGCGCTGAATCGCTGCAAATGCGTCGGTGCTTTGCTTATTAGCCTGAAATTCTTAAAACTAAATAATTAATTTTTTTTCGCAAGACGGGTACACTGAATACCGAATTAAGTTTGGATATAACGATAATGATACAGTGTTGCAAATAGTAGCTCTATAGAGCAAGTAGCTTTCTATGCTTGTCGAAAATGAGAGTGAAACTTTTGTGTGTATTGTAAGACGTTTCGCGCTACCTTATATCTTTTTGAGGAAGTTCAGTACTTATTAGTTTAACCAGACCGCTGAGCTGATCAACAGCTCTCCTAGGGCTGGCCTGAAGGATTAGATCATTTTTACGTGGCTCAAAACCAATTAATAACTTAGCAACGGGACCCGTAGCTTATCGTGGGATCCGAACCACATTATATCGAGAAATGAATTTCTAGTCACCAGAAATAAATTCCTCCGATTCCGCGTTGGCAAAGCAGGAAAGCGAACTCTGATTACCAAATCGGTAGGCGAGCACGTAACCCACTCGTCCAACGAGGACCTATCTTTTTGGGGAGGTCCTACTATGAATTGAGGAGTATATGCCTCCTCGAGCAATAGATTGTCTTCTTGGCTCTTCGCTCTAAGAATGTTTTTATACAAAAAAAAATGAGAAACAGAAAAGAGTAATTCCAATCATCTTTTTCCCGCTCTCTCCCTTTCTCAGGTACTGCAATGTTCCTATAACATCTAGGGTTTAGTTCGAAAAAATCTCCTAGAAAAGAATTATTTGTAAAGTTATTGGTAACTGAAATATTAGGTAGCCTAAGGATGTTGATCATGTTCTGCATTCAGCAAAAACTGACAAAACTGCATAAATCACTTAACGAAAAATATTGTCACAAATTCACTAAGATTTCTTTCGATGAAGACATTCTTAGTCAGTTTAAAACGCTTGATGTTCGCTAAAAGGAATACGAATATCTTTAGTATTAATGTTATCTGTATGATTAACACTTTCTCAAAGCTGCTGGAACTGTCAGTCAAATTAACCTTGAAAGTTAGTAAATGCGATATTTGCCCAAGATTAAACAGATCAGATACACAGGTATGAGCCTACACGTATAGGATTTCAAAAGGAATAAACCTGACTATCATTAACTCTTAAAGCAAGCTTCTACAGGATACAATGGGTAAAAAGCCAACATTCGAAACTAGAGTCAGAGGAAACCTTGCGTTATTATGTTTATTGGCATTAAACATCTGCAACCTGCTTTACTCTATCGCGCCCTAAGGCTGAAAGGAACCGTATCAATCTCTTCATCACTGCAATGCCATTTCTCATTCAGAATCATCCGCTTTTATCTTTGGTCATTTCCGCCCAAGGTCCGACCAGAACCTCAAGCAAATTTGACAGGAACCCAGCGAGCAGAATCCAGTCATAATCTCTGTTACGAGAAACCAAACACAGAAATTGTAGGAACTCTTTTCGCGTCGACCAATGATTGCAAGAAAATCATCACCGAATTGAAAGCAACGGGATTTATGACGAAAATAAAAAAAGAAAAAATGAAGGAAAGAACTTCCCTAGCACAGGGGAGAAAGACCGTGTCGAACTCCCTAGCCGCATACTTTTAGGGGAGAAGAATGAGAATATTAACTGCATAAGTGTCGTTCTAAAATCCCTTTGATTTTCCCTCTGTTTTAGTCATTCTGATAAGTGAATTAGCATGGAAACGGAGAGAGAGAGAGAGATAGAGAGAGAGAGAGAGAGAGAGAGAGAGAGAGAGAGGAATTCTCTCTCGTTCCGTCACTTCGAATAAATTTTATGCAATAATTGCTTTACCTCCTTTTTATCTTCAGTCGATGCAAGTAGATCGAATTTAGCAAGACGGCATTTTACGCAGCCTCGTCGAGGTTTTTTTTTTTCACAGTTTGGGGAATTTGAGAGCAAGGGCAGTGATTTCCCGGCTCCGAATCTCCTCCATACCGCGTTTCAGGGACAAAATACGCGAGAAATGGAGCTTCGTTTATTTTAGGTTTTATGCTCTTTGATTATCTCATTACTTCCCTAATTTATATTATTCATATTCTACAGGTCTGTTAATGAATTTGTTTACCATTTGTTCAGCTATTTCCGTGATCATGTCTTTTACACCCATTTAAATTCACTTATTCCTCATCTCGTCTGGTTCCTAAGATATCTTCCGCTATCGATAGCCCTGATTTCGGCAGGAGAACCATTATGGGTGTTTATATGTATAGAGTCATCGCCAAACATTCATTATACATACAGAGACAAAGACTTACACACACACACACACGTATATATATATATATATATATATATATATAATATATATATATATATATATAAATTTATACATACATACATATACACACACACACACACACACATATATATAGATATATATATATATATATATATATATATATATATATATATATATATATATATATATATATATATATATAATATACATATATATATATATATATATATATATATACATATATATATATGTATATATATATATATATATATATATATATATATATATATATTCGTACATATATAACCAAGATACATATACGCGTCCTTACAGAATATTTGTATTCAACCTACGTCCATCCACCCGTTAATTATATTAGCCATGAGGACACATCGCGCAATTAGACGAACGCCTATCTCGAGCCAGACCACCGAGGAGGAGGACTGAGGTTGATTGCTCAGCGGCACGACCAAAATCAACTGACGACGATTGACCGCGAGACAGTGGAGACTGGGATCTATCTATCTCTCCGTCAGACGGGGACATTTTCATAATAGGTTTCGAGGTCATCACCACCACCACCCGCTAGCGATTAGCTTCCTCCGAAGAGGAGGTTAAGTAGCCAATCGCCTCCGTACCAAACAGATTACCGTCATTTGCCGTAACACCTCTTTCAGGGGAGGGGAAAATAAAGGGGTTATTTTGGGGGAAGTCGAGGGAACGTAAGAGGAGGAGGAGGAGGAGGAGGAGGAGGAGGAGGAGGAGGAGGAGGAGGGTGTTTAGAAGAGGCTGCATGGGTTGGGGAAGTGAGGAGTGAGGAGGGGGAGGAAGAAGAGGAGGAGGAGGAGAAGGAAGATGAGGAGGAGGAGGAAGAGGAGGAGGAGGGGAGGAGGAAGAGGAGGAGGAGGGTGTTTATAGAAGGCTGCATGGGTAGGGAGGAGTGAGGATGAATGAGGAGTGAGGGGGAGGAGAGAGGAGGAGGCGTGAGGAGGAGGAGGAGGAGGAGGAGGCGAGGAATAATAATAGTGCTCCCTGTCCTCGAAATCATCCAAAGACGTGCTTAATCCTCTCTACAAATGAAGGGATTTTAGGGGGAGAGGTTTTCACACTCATTTGTTTGTGGGCGATTTAGCCAAGAGGAAGCTTTATGTTCAAATAACCCGTCGGCGACCTTTTGTGTGGGGGAGTGGGTCGAAAGGCCAAAATGGGATAGATCCGTAAGACTGCGATTCAGATGAGGACTATCGTACCCTCAACGGAAAGGCGTCGTATCGTACACTCGTCGTCAGAGGTCATTTCGCGTTGATTGAACGCGGGAAATTCATTCTTGCGGCGTTCGGCCACGATGACTAACGTAACCCTTACGTAATAGCGAGTGTAGCTGACAGATTGTGAATGGAAATAATAAATATGGATCCGGATTACGGGTTTGAGCAAACGAGAGTCCGCGGGATCATTGAGAGGGATTTTGATTTTTTTTTTTTTTTGCTTTTTTTCGATTTTTGTTACAGAAGTGGAGAGGGAGAGAGAGAGAGAGAGAGAGAGAGAGAGAGAGAGAGAGTGGGAAACTATGTGTGGACTTTGCCAGATTTGAATTCGGGATTTTGAGTCTTCTTTTGCAATAATATGTTAGCGTAGGTGAAGATACTGATACATCGACATTTGGGAAGTAAAATATCCTTCTCTTTCAGGAATATATATTCTTGAGATGGACGTGTCCGCTTGTCGAAACAGAAGCAACATAAAGAAGTATACTGGTGTCATATATATATATATATATATATATATATATATATATATATATATATATCTATATATATATATATATATATAATGTCTGCGGGATGATAAAAAAAAATCCCATAAAAAATATAGCACAAAAATCATTATATTTTGGTTGACACCTCCACAGCCATAATATTGATATGGAAATTTTATCTATCTATCTATCTATCTATCTACCTATATAATAATATATATATATATACATATAATAATATAATTTATAGTATATATATATTATATTATTGTATAATATTAATATTTGTCTATTATATATATATATAATATTAATTATATACATATATATATAATTATATTATATATATAGTATACATATGAACGGAGAAAGCAGGCGAGTCAGCCAAAGTGATAAAATGCACAGGGAGCAGGAGCAGGAACAAACATGGCGAAGTATTTTACACTTTATTCCGACGCGTTTCGCATTCGGCAGAATGCATCTTCAGGGTCTGTATAATAAATAATGACTAATATAAATTAAATTGGTTTGAAAATAGTCTAAAAATTATTTACAACAGTTAAAATGAAAAACGAAACTTCACACATAGATAAAAATACACTAACAATTGATAAAACAACACGAGAAGTTAAAAGCACATACGTTAGTTAAAAGTTCAGATGGAAAGTTAAAACAAAAAACCAAATAAATAAATTAGTAAAATACAAAGTTAAAAAATACTTGAGGAGCACTGGGGGTCGACCTACCATGGTAAGAGATAAATAAAAACTAAAAGAATGTACACAGAAACATAGGCTTAAGAGAGAAACAAGGGGGTGGAGGTGGTCTGGTTGTTCAACTGCGGAACAAGTTGTTTAATAAAAAGGCTCTCCAGGATATTCAACAGTTCATTTGGCAGGAGGTTTGACCAACAACAACAAAATCTTCATATTTAATATTAACTTTACATTTTTTGCTATGTTCTCGTATAGTGGACTGTTCGGGATTTGATAATGAACATCCAGTACGAAAACTAACTCCCTTGTGGCAGTCTATGCGAACCCTCATCATCCTCTGAGAAGAACCCACGTAATTTCCCAGACTACATCTGGACAAGAATATTTTTACACTATACCAGAGGACATGAGGGGGCATAAACGATCTTTAAATTTAACACATTGTTAGTGGATTGACCGGAATGAGTTTTACCTTTAATGCGCCAAAGTGTTTTTGTACAATTTTTGTAAATTCGGCCCTAAAGGAATCATCGTGTAAATATGGAATCGGGCATATATATATATATATAGATATATATATATTATATATATATATATATATATATATATATATATATATATATATATATATATGTGTGTGTGTGTATATAATATATATAATCTCTCTATACTATATCTTCTCTATCTATATTAATGTTTTCTATATATCTATGATATATCTATGTAATATTATATATATCTATATTATATATAATATATTATATAATATATATATATATATATAATATTATATAGGAGTATACTAATCTACACCATTACCGTAAGCGGTAATAAATGTTTAGCTACATATATATACCAATCTATGCTAAAGCGTTCTATACCCAAGTGAAATCTTGTGGGGTTCCCTTTTGAAGAGCGAGGGGCGATTCACCCTAAAGGCTTCGGCGGAGTCCAAAAACAAGCCTCCTCCGGGCGAAGAGGCTGAGAACGTCGCCCTGTTTGTCCACTGAATTTCCTGTTATTTTTCCCCGATAATGCAATTGTTTTTTCTACGCCAAATTCCCGGATAAACGACTCCAACACTCAGAGAGAATCAAAAGTTTGGAAGATTAAGAGGCTATTTATCCGGTTTTTATGGGACGTTTTGATTCGTCGACATGCCTCCGTCTTCTGGCCAATGGCGCGAAAGAAGAAGCGTTCCAGGTTGAATAAGATGATGTAATTGGACGGATCTATTTACGTTCCAGCCAATCAACGGTTGTTTCTTGTATTTGTTTGATTCAATTGTTCTTTTTTCTGTGCTTGCCTGTTTTTGTCCGTTGTAACGTCCAAAGAAATGGACCAATAGACAGGTAATCCAATTGAATAGACGGAGAGATTATAAATATGTTTTTATTTTTATTCTTAGCCATCTAACTTGTCCTAGTTTATGATAAGCTTGCTGGAAAAAGCATTTCATTTATTGGGAACGGGGCTGACTCTGCTTTTACTCGGGATCTCGGACACCTTGTCTTAGCTAGAAGCTTTTATTCTCTTCTAAAACAATAGTTTTCGTAGTAGTAAAAATGATACATAAAGAGAGAAAAAGTTGACTGTCGAATCGATGATCTTTTAGTAATTGGCTCTGTCTCTCTCATGTTGCTAGCATTGTATTTTTTTACCCTTGGTTGTACCCCACCACATTTGACTAACCATCAGGCACTTCATTCCTCCATGTAAGTCAACGAGAGTTCATTTCAACAGGGAAGCTGTCTATGGGTCCCTTTCATGGGAGTACAGGTGTTTGCCTGGATGCCTGGTGTGAACAGCTGAAGACCCACAACGGGACTTCCTTGAAATCGTGGTCTCCCTCGGCGGAGCTGTAGATACCCTTGGACCGCCCTTTGGAGAAACCTCGGTCCCTCAGGCTCCCCCTCCCTCCACAGAACTTAAACTTTGCAGGGAGAGCCTTTGGGAGAGGAAGGTCTACGGGGTGACTCCTGAATGCCTCGTGAAGGTAGAAACCTACCTGGGATTACCTGGGCCACTGGTCTCCAGAATTCCCTCGGAATCCCGGAGGAGGACCTCGACCGAACCGAAGACAGTGGAAGCTGATATTTATTGGAAGCCTGACAGCAATTATGACTTACAGAATATGGGTAGCAAAGTGTTATGTAAATGTAAGAATATTATGTAAGAGCTATGATTTTAAAACATGTTATATATATATATATATATATATATATATATATATATATATATATATATATATATATATATATATATATATATATTATGTGTGTATGCGTGCGCATTTGGGACTTTATTGTTTCATAATTTGGACGTTTATTTTTAAAACAAACTCAAGTGCAAGTGGTGATAATACTGACGTTTTTGGGCAGAATTCTCAATTACGAGGACACAAGTAATATTCTTCAAGGTCCACAATAATATACTGATGGTGGCATTAGTAAAATTTTATAAAACTATATAAAAGCTTTCGAACCCTACCCAGGGTTCCTTTTCAGTCGACTGAAGATGAACCCAGGGTAGGGTTCGAAAGCTTTTGTATAGTTTTATAAAACTCTACTATTGCTACCATCAGTATATTATTGTGGACCATAAAGAAATAACCTTTTTCTTTCCTATTCTGGGATAAACAAATCCCGCGGCTGTTGGTAGTGATAACAATAATATTAAAAATGATGGGTTCTTAACATGAAACTAAACCTAAGTTTGAAATATAACGAATACAATAATCTGGTTAATTTTTTCTAGTTATTGTTCTCAGTTACTGATGAAAATCCATCGCTCATACAGCTAGAGTATTAAACAGCTGTATATTGAAGTATAACAGATAAACGAGCTCACGATAATGAACAGAGAAGGAAAAAAAAAATAGAAAAGAGGGAACAGCTGCTGCCTCCAATTCCCACGTCACCTTTTCGACTGACGCCGAACTCTGCAGTGACCTTGTCCTCTTGACTGGACGACTCAAAGCAAATCCGTCCTGACGCCATTTCATTTTCAATCTTGCATATTTTCGAAGTCTCAGTTTTGAAGATTCACAAAGGATTACTCACGCCTCCGGCCAATACAATAAGAACTCTCCAGATACAAAGAGAATTTGTTAAGGCTTAGTTGCTGCTGCTGGTGTTGGTGTTGCTATTGTTATTGCTTCTATATTAAGCTTGGCTTTTTGCAGCACGGGCTCTTGCTTCTAGGACTCCTGAGTAAGTTGGGCTTGTGGTTGCACGGACTCTTGCTTCAAAGGCACTTGAGTACTCTTCAGCGCATGAACGATTTTTTATATCTATTTCTTGAGAGGAAACATATCGAGGAGAATTTTTAGTTGATTTAACGAAAAAAAACATAAATTATGAAATACCGATAAAGTCTATCATGACGAATAGTGGGAAATAATTGTAAAAATTGTCATGAAATAAAATTATCAAAAAAACCAAAAAGACCACCTTTCATTGGTCTAATTCGAATTTTCGATACATTGATGGAAAAAGGTTGAAACTGTGTGTGACCAAAAAAAAAAAAAATGTCAAATTCATCGTTTCAAAAGGGACACTTGCAAGTATTTATAGGACACAGGCATATACAGTACAACATAATAAAACTACTTGTTTTAAGAACCCGAAAACTGTTTAATCAACTAATCTAAACATTTTTGCCTAATCATTTTGAAGTTAATTTAAAACACTTTTTCCTTTGCATTATAGATTTTAATAATTTTAGTTAAAGTGTAGGAAAATATTGATGTATCAGTGGTACATAAGAATTCTTGTGTATTGAACAATTATTGTTTGTGAGATTACTTGCGGTTACTAGCGGTGTAATCATCTTCTTAGGAGTCTGAAATTATTAAGGTTCAGCCAGTATGCTTCTCCCCCCCACCCCAAAGTTTGTTGACCAACGGTAATGTTCGTCAAAATAATCAAAAGGGATTACAGCAGGTTGTAAAGCAACGCGACATCCCACGAAGTCTTAGAAAAATAAATGGCTGGTTCTCATTCACGGTACGAACTGAAGACGATGAATATAGCACATAAAACCGGCAGAAATTCCAAAAGAAATTATGGTAGAAAGATTCTCCGTAAACATAACTACTTGGATCGGACTTTTGATTGGCTGGAGAAATGAAATACTCTCAAAATTAATGAAAAAATATTTTGAAAACTCTAAAATACAAAAAAAAAAACATTTAAGAATTAATGCGAAAATATTTTTCAAAAATCTAAAATACAAAAAAAAAAAAAAAAGAAAAAAAGGAAAAAAGGCGAACTAAATAGAAAGAACAAACGAAAGTCTAGTCCGACCAAGAATCACAGAACCCTACACGATGTAACAAAATAAAGACGTCCCGTTCTTAAGAATATGGTAATGAGAGACTGTAAACATCTTAATGGAGAATCTGTGTACTGCGTGACTTGCAATTCTTCAAAAGACTTTGCAAGTAGTTAGATCATGTCCACATGACAGCCTGAGACTCTTCGTTCCGTAATGAGGATAAACCGGAGAAAGTATTTTTTTTCTTTTTAGTTTTTTTTTGTGGGACTATAACTCAATAAACATAAAATATGTCCATGAATTTACTATTAAACTGTACGTTTTGAAAAATGATGTGTGTTACGCCAGAGTTACAAATGAATATATCTCTGACTTTCTTTTGAGAGAATAAAACTAGAAAACTCAAATATTTTCGTGATTTTAACAGTCAGCTGTGCGTTTAGATAAATGATACAGCTGACACCATTGTTAAAAAGGACTTTACCTCTGGCATTTATTCTGTTCTCGTGAGAGTATAACTTAATATAATAACTCAAACTTATTAGTGTTTTTAACATTAAACTCTACATTTTGATAAATGATACGACTGACGCCAATGTTAAAGAGAACTTTATCTGGGCGTATGGTGATATATGTTTATATATATATATAGTATAATAT
>NC_087210.1:72213903-72238903 GCF_015104395.2 Macrobrachium nipponense | reverse complement strand
CTCCGCTAAACCACTGTGAGCTGACCTGCGCCCGAGCCGCTCAGAACCAAGCTAACCATGCCAAGCCAAGCTGCACCAAGCCATGTGAAGCCGCACCAGGCCGCAATGCGCTGCGCTGAGCCTGAGCTGCACCAAGCCAAGCCAAGCTGTGCCAAGCCAAGCTATGCTGCGCTGTGCCGCGTCGAGCCAAGCTACACCAAGCCAAGCCAAGCTGAACCCCGCTGAGCCAAGGCAGGCCCGAGCCATGCCAAGCCAAGCCGAGATGCACCAAGCCAAGTCCCACCAAGCCACAGCCGAGCCACACCAAGCCGCGCCGAGCCACACTACACTGAGCCGTGCCGTGCCATGTCAAGCCACGCCACTCCGAACCGAGCCGCTAGAAGGCTTCAAATTGGTATGTTGATCATCCACCCTCCAATCATCAAACATACCAAATTGCAGCCCTCTAGCCTCAGTAGTTTTTATTTTATTTGAGGTGAAAGTTAGCCAAGGTGTCAACAGCACAGGTCACCACCAGGTTCTGGCTGAAATTTCCTGGATTGCGGCTGAGAGTTTCATGTCCGTGGCTGAGAGTTTCATACAGCATTATACTTCTTGTTATTAAAATTTCTCTTAACGGTATATTGATTCACGACAACAGACCGAGTTTTTACGAATGGCTAGCGGTAGGTAAAAGGTACATCTTAAATATCTTATCTGCTCAAGAAGTAAGACTGTTTAGCTTGAATTTTATACAAGTTTTTTTTATATTTTATCCGACCAAAACTCACCATGGTTAATTCACATTTACACGTAATTCGCACATCGAATGGATAAAGAATCTTGAGTTTTTGTTTCGGTACTGTAACTTTTTATCCCAAAAGAAGCACCTTCCATTTCATGGTGCGAATAAGGACGCACTCAGAGATAAGAACTGAAGGGTGAAAACAACAAAATTATTTTTTTTTATTAGTTATAATCATCGGATTACAAATACCACGAATGCTTATGTTGCCGTGTACTAACTGAAAACGATTCCCTTCAGTGTTACAAAAAATAAATAAATAAATAAATAAATAAATAAATAAATAAATAAATAAATAAAAAATAAATAAACATAATGAAAAGCTATGAAAATGAAGAAACTGCCTAAACGAAGCTGGGAATTAATCACGGGAGGTAATCAAAGAAAATGGCGAACTACCTAAATCTGAACACTTCGGAGTTTGAGACGGGGGAGTCGGGGGAGATGGGAACTGGGTTGGGGGTGGGGGGATGGGGGGGGGCATGCAGTTGGGTTAAAAGCCACGTCGGTTGTTGAGGTCGGAGGAGCGTGGGAGGTTGGACCGACCATCAGTAAGAAAAAGGCCATTGAAGTTTCTAGGTCCGTCAACATTGACACAAGACCCGACCAAAAATTCATTATTGAGATTCGTTTGCGATGGGATTTGGAGGCTTGAAAAGAAGAATAAGAAGAAGAAGAGGAGGAGGAGGAGGAAAGGAAGCAATCTTTAAGGAGATAATGCGAATAGAATAGCGCAAGTATCAAGGCTGTTAGGATTAGACTTAAACAATACTAAGGAGAGATTTCACGTTGGAAAATTGACAGCCGAGTGAAACAAAGTGCTTACAGAGTTGAAAACTGGCAGCAGATAAAAATAGAAATGATAAAAATAAAAGCAATAGAAGATGATTTACGAATCCAACGAAAACCTGGAAGTGAAAGCCAAAGAAACTCTCCTGAAGGAGGGAATAGCGCGCCGTCAGGAGAGTAACAAACTGCAGGTGACATGACGGTAGCGGCCATTACCTGAAAAAGCAGAGTTGGGTTCGAACACCCGGGTCCTCTTCCTCTTGGAACTGTCTTCTCCAACAATCCACGGAACAGTGTCGGCCAAATATTGGTCAAGAAATTAAACACCGAAGACATTGGGACCAGTGTTTGCCAACTGCTCCAGGGTCTCGACACTTTTACAGGGTTTTAGAGACTATTTCTTCATGCCACCGTGGGCCTTGGTATATATACAGGATAATTAGGTGATGACTTCCGCTTTTGGAACCACAAAGGGACTTCAAGTGATTGTTTGTTCGTAATGGTAAGGAGGGGGAGGTGGAGGAGGAGGAGGAGGAGGAGAAGAACTAATGGCATGTAGGGATATGGGACCGGTAGAAATAGGAGAAGAGAGAATACTGGTCCACTTTAACGCTACCTCTCTCCAATTGTGTCATCTTAACCTGAGGTCATCCTATGTTCAATGCAGCTTATAATAAATGCATTATTTTACAATCTGATTTCTTGTGAATTTGACAAGAACGTATATTATCAGGGTGAGATATCTGGTAGGAACCATCATTGCAATTTATATATATATATATATATATATATATATATATATATTATATATATATATATATATATATATATATATATATATATATATATATATATATATTTGTGTGTGTGTGCGTGTAGAATCTACTGGTCATTTTTACCAGATACATAGGTTATTGTAATAGCCACAATACCCTCTTAACTTATCACATTCTTTGCTCTCTCTTTTTCTTTTTTCTTTTTTTTTATATTTTTTGGATACACTTGTCACTACAAAGCCTTGAGCTCCAACTTCAAAGAAATTTGAAGAAATCATATATATATATATATATATATATATATATATATATATATATATATATATATATATATATTCATAGAAGAAATGTCATGTTTATAACCTCTGTGCAGAGGCTTCACAAAATGAATTCATCACTAAAATATTCAAGAGCTTTATTACTTTTCATAAAAAAAAAAGCAATACTAATCTGAAACAACTGTTCTCTTGGACCTTGAAGGCCAGGCCACATTGAGTTGAAAAATGGAAACATGTCCTCCATATACGAACAAGTCTTCTGTTCGTTCACAAGGCAGTGGGTATTGCCGCTACTGTCCCTAATCACAGAGGCCTCAGGGGATGAGAGAATGTCCCATAATGGATATTTAATTACTGGAGACCTTCTAATGGAGGTAATTACAGATTGAATAGATGTTTCCATAATGCTTTTTGGGTTCTGTTTTGAGTCACTTTGCCAGGGAAAGATTTTTTTCTCTTTCTTGATAGAACCATAAGTAATGATGTGTATTCTTTCTGGCTGAGAATAAGAAAAGAGAAGAGGAGATAGATGAATGGCTTGATTCTTAAGTAGACGAGATTGCTTTCATGATAGGCTACTGATTACAGACTTATGAAAAAAAGGGCAGGTGGAGAATCCCAAAATCTGACAGCTCATTGAAATAAAGGTATCTGTTAGCAATTTAGGTTAAATGTAGAATAAATGGTTATTCCCCTGCTTTAATTTCCATCAGTTACCTTATTGTACTGGAAAAACAATTCGTTAAACAATAAACTCAACAATAATTTAACTATTCCTTTGGAAGGTGACTAATATTATGAATGTGTAACTTCAAATTTCATATTACTTGTTGCAAACAAGGTTGGAAAATAGTTTCACATCTGAAGGTTAAATCTACGTGAAGTAAAGATAGTAAAGAATATTCAATATGTCTATTCGTTCATAAATGAATATTCTTTTGCCTTTTGTTTAAGATCCATCGGCGTTACACTTGAAACTGTTTCTTATGTAATGATAAATGTATATATTACGTTAACTTATGCTGGCAGGCTAAAGAGCTTTCACTCCAATAGAATTCATAGAGAGTGACATAAGTAGCTTGCAAGTTCTTGAAGAAGGAAACGTTTCTTCATGAATGACGCTACCATCTCGTAAACGAACGTAGGTTTTAAGTTAGTTTTAGGATCCTGAGCTGAACTTTTAATGGATTTATCGCTTTAATTGTCATTTTACAGAATCAAGGAGAAGACAGTACACAGAATTTTTGTCCCATTTCTGACTTTTCTCAGGATTCTTAACCCTGAACAGATTTTTCTTCGAATGGTCTCTCATAAAAGGATATATACTCCTTTCATGAAACGAATTCTGCACTTTTACAGACTGTTCATGAAACCAAGAACTCATGTCGGCATAAATACAGCTCACATAAACAAGAAAAGTCAAGAACTCATGTCGGCTCACATAAACAACAAAGGCAGCTATCAAAGAATCCTCTATCCACTTACTTTGCAAAATCCCTGTTCTTTAATATAGATCTCTCACATACCACAGGATATATAGAACTCCCTGTCCTTTGATAGATCTCTCACATACCACAGGATATATGAAACTTGTTCTTTGATAGATCTCTCACATACTACAGGATATATAGAAGTACTTGTTCTTTAATATAGATCTTTCACATACCACAGGATATATAGAACTTGTACTTTGATAGATCTCTCACATACCACAGGATATATAGAACTTGTTCTTTGATAGATCTCTCACATACCGCAGGATGTATAGAACTACTTGTTCTTTGATATAGATCTCTCACATACCACAGGATATATAGAACTTGTTCTTTGATAGATCTCTCACATACCATAGGATATATAGAACTACTTGTTCTTTGATATAGATCTCTCACATACCACAGGATATATAGAACTCCTTGTTCTTTAATATAGATCTCTCACATACCATGGATATATAGAACTCCTTGTTCTTTAATAGATCTCTCACATACCACAGGATATATATAACTCCTTGTTCTTTAATAGATCTCTCACATACCACAGGATATATAGAACTTGTTCTTTGATAGATCTCTCACATACCACAGGATATATAGAACTTGTTCTTTGATAGATTTCTCACATACCACAGGATATATAGAACTTGTTCTTTGATAGATTTCTCACATACCACAGGATATATAGAATTCCTTGTCCTTTGATAGATCTCTCACATACCACCGGATATATAGAACTTCTTGTTCTTTAATATAGATCTCTCACATACCACAGGATATATAGAACTCCTTGTTCTTTGATAGATCTCTCACATACCACAATATATATAGAACTCCTTGTTCTTTAATATAAATCTCTCATATTCCACAGGATATATAGAACTCCTTGTTCTTTAATATAGATCCCTCACATACCACCGGTTATATAGACCTCCTTGTTCTTTAAGATCTCTCACATACCACAATATATATAGAACTCCTTGTTCTTTAATATAAATCTCTCACATACCACAGGATATATAGAACTCCTTGTCCTTTAATACAGATCTCTCACATACCACCGGATATATAGGCCTACTTGTTCTTTAAGATCTCTCACATACTCTTGGACCACGAGTGTCCTTTCCTTGATTCCTTGCCCTTGGCATCCAGTTAACAGAAATCTGAGTCTTTGATGACGTGTTATAGACTCTAACCGAATCATTTTTGCTAAGTCGTCACAGAGCTCTTGAGTCATGGTTGAACTTTCGGAAGAATGACACGGTGACCCACATCCGTACAAGCAAACAAGATTTTCTCCCGTTGTTGAAACCATCATGGCTCTCATTTCGATTTTGAAGAATAAATCAGAAATGTCCGCCGTGGAATGAACTGGTGATTATATTATGAATTTAAAGCAAATAATCATGAAATGAAGGAAGTTATTTACTTAGATTTCGGCGTATGCAATGGAATCTACTAGAATAAGCGGAGAAGAAAAGAACCATTCAAAATTTAAATATTGCGACGTTAGCGTTACTCGTAGTAACCAGAGCGAAAAGATATAGAATAAGAAATAATGTACGAATTTCAGCCTTGCAATAATTCTCAAATGAATGGGGACAATAAATTACTAATTAAGTGTAGACTACAGAATTCATGAATGTCTCGTGAAAAGCGGACAAAGCAATGCCACGGAGTATTGCTCTTGTTCATAATAAATAGGTTTATCAATGTTTCAATGGTGTTCTTTTGTTTTCTACGCTAGAATTTGGTTACACGTATTGTTCCAATAGCTGTCAAAATTTTCTCATTGCTAGTTATAGTATATTAAATCCAGTTATCACGACCAATCCTTAATGTCAAAGATTTTCAATGTCTTCATGCTCGACGACCAAAGATAATAAATAACTTTCTCTTTTATTATGCAAGTATTATTTTTCCTTTCTGCAGTCCTTTATTTACTTTTTATTTTACCAATGTTTTCCTGAAGATGCTGATATGGACAGATAAATGCATTAGTGTATGCGTATGTATGTGCATGTATTTGTGTGTATGTGTGCGGGCCTATTTATGAGAGAGAGAGAGAGAGAGAGAGAGAGAGAGAGAGAGAGAGAGAGAGAGAGAGAGATAGTACAGTATAAGTGAAGGCAAAAGACCCGTCAGTCTACTACTTCTACTAATACTACCACTACTACTTGCCGGCACGGGCTCCTTTTTTTTTTTTTTTTTTTGTAATGTGAAGAAAAAAGTGGTTCTAAATTTAAAGACAGAAAAGGTTACAAACCCCTTTAATCCTTGCGGTAAACATCAGTACACCTTTTATCATTTGATTTTGACCAGTCGACTATAATTCAGAAACAGTCTTCATCACTAACGACACTATTCCGCAGTATAAAACAATCAACCATATGAAATTGAACAATCTACAAAACTGAAAAACAATATGGCATATTAAAAAAACACTGCGTCAATCTTCAGAATGCGACAACAATCTAAGTAATAAAGAACAATTGTAACTGCTAAGGGCCAATTGTGACTTCTATAAGAACAATTAGAATACTACCACAACGGGGCCTAACAGTAGGGAGGGAGGGTAGGAGAGGTTAGGTACAAGTCAGCATGAGCCCGTGCTGTCACAACATCAGTTTAACTATACAATATCATCAGTAAAGTTTGGGGAAGGGTGTATGGCTGAGCGAGTTTACATGCACAAGCAAACATGATTGTACTGCACAGTATAATTACTGTATACAATACTAGGAAGAAAAATTCCACAGCAGAAAGTCTTGGTTGAGTCGTAGAGAATCAGGAATAAAAATGGAAAAATTGCGGGTTGAGAGCAAGTACGAAAACCGAGGAGGATACTCAGTCGTCGTTGAAAATGGTGGTCAATTTCCAACTATTTTGCTTTTGCACTCAATTCTTTTTCTATACTTCGTTTCACGATTCTCCAAAGAATGTAGGTAATCGCCTTTATTTCCTACTTCCTCATTAAATTTTCCTTTAAGTGTTCGTCTACACGAGACTCGTAATGTCTGCCGGATGTATCAGACAAGTAGCAGTACAATTACTTTCCAGCGTTTTACAGACTCCTTTTTAGTTTTCGGTAAAAGAAGCTATTGGGATGGCTGTGTCTGTCCGTCCACACTTTTTCTGTCCGCCGTCAGATCTTAAAAACCACTGAGGCTAGAGTGCTGCAAATTATTATGTCGATTACCCACCCTTCAATCATCAAACATACCAAATCGCAACCCTCTAGTGTCAGTAGTTTTTATTTTATTTAAGGATAGATTTAGACATGATCGTGCGTCTGGCACCACCGCTATAGGTGTCAGACAACAACCGGGCTGCGGCTGAGAGTTTCGTACATTATACGCAGTACAGGAAACACTTCGGCGCATATTTTTACTTGTTATTTACATAGTCATGCTGCCTGTCAATCTATTTTTGAGCTGTGGTAGCCTGGTGAAGGAAGCAAACACTGGACTATGAATGACGCAGAAAAGCAATAACACTCCCCTTTCTTTCTGTATAATCTGGATTTCTTATCTAATGGACTGGCGATACGCGTTGCCCAAATCCAATATCTAAAGTTCCGCAAGGGCTTCTATTAGTTTCGTCATTTAAGTGAAATAAATATTCCGCGCTGTATGCTGCTTTACTGTCAGTTCAGGCAATGAGTCACCTATTGATTATCTTGGAAGCCTAATCAGGTCGCGAGCAATTTGCTTAACGCTTAGGCAAACAAGAAGACCAGGAATCTAACCCTAGTCTGCCTGAGTAAACCGAAAACATTTGACAATAGGGACACATTCAAGTAGTTAGTTTTCATCGTTCAGAAGAAAGAGAGTTGAAAGAAGAAAGTGAAGACTTAGAATAAAGCTTGAGTTCTGAGAACGAGTTGTCAAAATCGTTGTTAGACTCTCACATAATTAACGAGACAGAGAGAGAGAGAGAGAGAGAGAGAGAGAGAGAGAGAGAGACTCACCAAGTGTTTACAAAAAACATTACCGACGTAACGAAGAGCAGGGGTGATTTTTATCACCAGGTAACAACCGTGACGTGTCATCAGGCGAATGGAATTCTATAAAAAGGTAGCGGAGAGTACGAAGTTCGCCACGAGAGGAGGAGGTTACATTACGTATGAGACCTATACAACAACAAGTCCGCCAGGTGTCTGGCCGGGGCCCTCCCCCTCCTGACTTGTCCTAAGCTGACGGCGTGACCGACGGGAAGCAATAACGTGAGTCGACAATGTTTGCTTATCGTTAAATATTCACTTTCTCGTTAAACGATATTTCGTGAGTGAATGGGTGAGCGAGGAACTCCCCATGAATGTGTGGACCACCCTCGGGCTGGGTGACCAAATGGCTGCTGACCTTTCACAAATGAACCAGGGTGAAGGGAGAGTGTAACTCGGGTGATAGTCAGGTCATACTTAATTGTTGGTGTTAGGAAGAAAATGAATTGAGTGGAAATATATACGACAGAAAAATAAATTTTCTCTCTAAAAGCGTAAAATTTTTAACTTTTCTTCCGAATTTTTAAAATTTTGAAGGTTGCAATTTGAATCACTATCTCACGGCGGGATCGAACCCAGGATTTTCAAATGAAAGGCAAAGGCTATACCAACCGACTCACATAAGCCACAAAAGAAGTTCTAATGTTATTTTATGACGCTTTCTCAAGTACTGTGATAATTTTATCATTTTCTAGTCGATGATATTCTAGCTTATTCCATAAAAATGCTAGCGCAATATAATTACTAGTGCCTCAGTGGCGTGATCGGTATGGTCTTGTCCTGCCACCTCGGTGGACGCGAGTTCGATTCTCGGGGATTCCATTGAGAGGTGAGAGATGTGTATTTCTGGTGAGAAGTTCACTCTCGACGTGGTTCGGAAGTCAGGTAAAGCCGCTGGTCCCGTTGCTGAATAACCACTGGTTCCACGCAACGTCAGAACACCATACAAACAAACAAGCAATATAATTACTGATGATAACGATAAGAATGGCTTTAATGATAGCCAGTGGCTGAAGATGCAACGAACGATTTATCAATTAGAAAAAGCCCTTTCAAGATCAGATCACATTTTGTTTACAATACAAAGTTTTTATTTTCTTTTCATTAATAATTGAAAGTAATGGAACCTATGGTGTACTTGGGGTTTCCAGAACCTTTGCATATTTGTTCATGTATTGATTGATTATAACAGGTGGGTAAATAAATGTTAACTTTACGAGTAAGTCGTTATGGTAAGAGCAATAGAGGACTGATGCGAAGTTGATATTCTGTGATTATAGATAAGAGATGTACGTGCCATTTAAAGCTCACAAAAGCAACTTTATAATCTCCAATAGAACTTTGGGTTATATAACAGTACATACATACATGCATACACACACACACACACACACACACACACACACACACATATATATATATATATATATATATATATATATATATATATATATATATTGCAAAGGAATATTGATTTATTGAATGTAAAATTGCAGAAAAGGTTGAAAATTGATATTTGCATTAAAAAAAAACGTGTGTACCCTAGACAACAGATGGCAGTAGTGCTTGACGTAGGCAGTAGTCGCCAAGGATAATGTACCGAAAAATGATATTTAGTCCATGAATGTCTATCGTGAGTCGGGTATATAAAGGCCCAAAACGATGATTTTCGTTGGAGCTGCAACAAACAAGTGATTATAATAGTGTATCAAGTTTTTAAGGAATATATGGTAATGTATTGTTTATCCATTTGGACGTTTTCTTGTGTGATGTAACGTTGGTTGCCACCAACTTTTTGATGTTACAGTGAATTATATGTTGTGTTGATGTAAAGCTTTGTGACTTGGGTATTATACTGTAAACTGCAGTGATTAGTGATGAGTAGTCTTGATGAAGTGTTGTATGGCGAGTCTTTGCTTTTGTGTAAAGCGTCCGTAATTTGTTTAATGTTCTGTTTGTGACTTTAATTTCCTTACTAATTGTTATTAAAGTACATTTTAAGTTATAGTGGGTTGTCACTGTTTCCTGATATATTCTCCTCGTAAATCCTTACCATAGAGAGATTTTTTTTTATGTTACATGGGGGCCTGTCGAACGAAACCCGAACGTATCCCTACTCATTCTTTGCTCATCCTGTCGAACGAAAAACGAACGTATCCCTACTCAGTTTTTGCTCATTCTATCGAACGAAACTCTAACATATCCATACTCAGTGTTTACTCATTCTATTGAACGAAACCCGAACGTATCCTTATTAATTGTTGCTTTATTCATGTCGAGCGTATTCCTAATCATTATAACATTATCGTTGTTGAACGAAACCAAAAATTATCACTCGTGTTAGCGCATTCTGTTAACCATAACTTGACGTATCCCTACTGTTAATTACTTTTCAGTACTTCCATGTACTTAGAGAGGGGGGAGAGTTGTGATAGTGTTAGTACTATATTATTTGTCTTGCTGTGTTATTTTGAGCAGGTTATTAAAGATGTTTGATTTGAAAGATTTCATACGTAGTCCTAGTGGTGAAAAATTAGAAGGTATAACTAAAATAGACTGGATTGTTCTAGCTAGGTACTATAATGTAGAAGTATCAGAATCTGCAAGAAAGCAAGAAATCTCAAATAAAGTAAGTGAGGCGCTAATGACTTTAGGCATTTTGTCTGATAAGGAAGGGTTGTTACTAATGAATTGGGAAGAGGAAGAAGCTGATAGACAGCAAAGCGCTAGTAAGAATAATACAGAGGGTAGTGCAAGTGAAGAGGAAGGGGCCAAAGCCGTACGTGAAAAAACAAAGTCACGCAAGGTTAAACCAAAAAAGTCCAAACTTGTTTATGAAGGGATGAGTGTTGAGCAGATGCAGATTCATTTGCAAATAGTTAGATTAGAGAATGAGAAAGCTGTTGAACTAAAGAAGTTAGAAAATGAGAGAGCTGAAAAGGTTAGGAAGATAGAAGCTGAGAAAGAGGTTGAGCAAAAGAAGATTGAAATTGAGCAAAAGAGGATAGAGCTAGAGATAAAGAAACTTGAAGTAGAAGAAAAGTCCAGAGAAATACCAAAATCTTTTAGAATAGACAATGCAGTAAAAAGTGTACCAATTTTTGTTGAAAATGAAGTGGATGCATTTTTTTTACAATTTGAGAAAGTAGCAGAACAGTAGTTAAATTACAGTATTGTTGAAAAAGAAGCTTTAAGTTTAATTTTGAGTTTAATGCACTTTGAGATATACTTGCTTAACAGTAATTTTGAAATAAACGCTTATACTGATAATAACCCTTTAACCTTTATTAATAAATGTAAGCACAACAATAAGAGAATTTTAAGATGGTCTTTATTTTTGGAACCATTCAAACTAAATATTCACCATATAGCAGGCAAACAAAATGTCATTGCAGATTCTCTCTCTAGATCTGTTGATTATTTAAAGGAAAGTGCTTGTTACCAACGACGTGGCAGTCTCCGATAGTTGCTGAAGGGAAGTAGCTAATGTTTAAGACTGTACTAGTGAAAATTCAGCATGGACTGAGGAGAGAGCCTCGGAGTTAAAAGGGGGGGAATGTAAAGGAATATTGATTTATTGAATGTAAAATTGCAGAAAAGGTTGAAAATTGATATTTGCATAAAAAAAAAAAGTGTGTACACTAGACAACAGATGGCAGTAGCGCTTGACGTAGGCAGTAGTCGCCAAGGATAATGTACCGAAAAATGATATTTAGTCCATGAATGTCTATCGTGAGTCGGGTATATAAAGGCCCAAAACGATGATTTTCGTTGGAGCTGCAACAAACAAGTGATTATAATAGTGTATCAAGTTTTTAAGGAATATATGGTAATGTATTGTTTATCCATTTGGACGTTTTCTTGTGTGATGTAACGTTGGTTGCCACTAACTTTTTGATGTTACAGTGAATTATATGTTGTGTTGATGTAAAGCTTTGTGACTTGGGTATTATACTGTAAACTGCAGTGATTAGTGATGAGTAGTCTTGATGAAGTGCTGTATGGCGAGTCTTTGCTTTTGTGTAAAGCGTCCGTAATTTGCTTAATGTTCTGTTTGTGACTTTAATTTCCTTACTAATTGTTATTAAAGTACATTTTAAGTTATAGTGGGTTGTCACTGTTTCCTGATATATTCTCCTCGTAAATCCTTACCATAGAGAGATTTTTTTTATGTTACAATATGTGTATATATATATGATATATATATACTAGATATATATTATATATATATATATATATATATATATTAATATATATACATATATAAATATGTATATATATATACATATATATATATATATATATATATATATATTATATATATATATATATACACACACATGTACAAAAGCGAATACCACAGGATAATGTCTTATTGAAGGACGAAGGCGCTCGGCTGAGAATTTCAGCCTATTATTTTTCCAATGGTATTCGCTTATATCATGAAGTCACGTGCATGTACTGTGATTTTTTTTCATATATATATATATATATATATATATATATATATATATATATATATATATATATATATGTATAGATACATATATAGTGATATATATATATATATATGTGGGTATACACACACACACACACACACACACACACACACACACACATATATATATTGAACATTTGTTGAGTATTACATCTGGCAGAACAAAGCTAAAATGCTCTAATCTTCATTTAACGAAATTCTTCATAGTGAAAGCCCGATGGCCAGGACCTCAGGAGAAGAACCTATCCTGCCATTTAGGGAGACTATCCCCCCACCATGGGAGTCACAACCAACCACATGATTTTCAAGACATTTCTTAACTTCTGTTTTGGCATGTCATGAGAACGTGAGACGAGCAGTTAGTCGTCAAAGTAAATATATGAATGAAGTAGGAAAAAGTACATAAATGAATACCTATAAAAGACTAAGCCCGTGCCGAAAGGGGGTTGGTCGGGCGGGTCGAACGACCACCCCCCAAAAAAAAATTTTTCTAGAAGTCCATATTTTCTGTGACTATCCTTTTCATTGAACTGTACTTACAAAGTAATATATAATTAATGTTTTTTTGTAATTTCAAAGCATATAACATAACAAATAAAGCAATATGTATCTTATTGCTAGCATAATAAATGAATCAATCAATAAAACTGAAGATATATTCTTGAATTTCAGTGCAAACTTTCAATATTATAAGTAAAATTATGTTAACCAAAGTCAGTACTTTGAATAACATCTAATCAGGTAGAAGGGCATAAACAGCATACCCAATTTTTCTTATTGATATAACTAAAATAACATGTTCAAGTATTTCATCTTGTATATACCTATATATGCAATGACATTTATAGAAGAAAAGGTCCAGTTTTGGGAAAAAGGACCCCCCACCCCATAAAAAAAAACTAGGTACGGGCCTGAAGACAGAAACTCGAGCAAAAGTACTTGTAGCATAAGAGAGTGGAGAAAATGGTCGAACAGGACAGTAGCAACACGCACTCATGATTGCTGATTGGCTGATGACGGCCAAAAATTAACCCCTCCTCGCCATGCCTGTGTTGCAATGTAAACAAATGCACGTGGACCATAAAACTATTATGGGTTTCATTCATTATGGACAGATGTTGAAAACTTAATCGTCTCTAATCTCGCAATAATCATGAATGTGGTACCAAATGTGGTACAAGACAACACAGAAGGTACACATTAGGAGATCTGAGCCTTACACACACACACACACACACACACACACACACACATATATATATTATATATATATATATATATATATATATATACCCATATATGTATATATAAAGAAATGAATACATATACATATATGTATATAATAAAGAAATTGAATACATATTAATAAACATATATGTATATATAAAGAAATGAATACATATTAATAAACATATATATATACACATTATATATATGAATAGATAAATAGATCGATCGATAGATAGATAGATAGATAAATATATATAAGAAAACAACAGGGTCAGTGTAAAAGATCGGGTGAGAGAATTCGAGTGTGTGTGGAAGTCATGGTTTCAATAAATGGGGGAATCACTGAGCCAACTTTCCTTTATGGAAGTGAAATGCGGATGGTGACGGTGAATAAAAGAAAACTGTTGATGCTGTTAAGATTAATATTTTACACGACATGTGTAGAACAACTGGGTAAAAAAAACAAAGAGAAATGTAAGAAAAAGAAAGGTGGCAATAATTTATCAGTGATGATGGGATTGACCAATGTAGTTAATTAGTTTGGTTATAAGGAAGGAATAGGGTGACGATAGCTTTGTGAAAAGTGAATAATTTTAGGGTGTTTAGAGGAAGGGGAAGACAGCGAAAGTGATAGGTAACTGAGTAAATTAATTATTGGAATTGAAGGGGCCTGAATATCTAGGAGGCACCACAATTATTGCAAGATAGAGGTAAATTTCTTACTATTTTTACTTGTGCGTCTGTATATATATATATATATATATATATATATATATATATATATATACTATATATACATTATGTATATGTGTGTGTGTATGTGGTGTGTGTTTGTATGTGTGTGTGTGTGTGTGTGTGTGTGTGTGGGTGGGACAGTTCAATGCGTTGCTGATGAGCCGTCTGTTTAAGTGCATTAAGCATCCATGATTTATTAGTCAAGAATGATTGGCAGTGAGTACTGCTTTTTTCCCTGAAGCTATGAAATGTCAGTAGAAATGGTTTATATATGTATGTATATATACACAAATATTTTCTTAATATACATATATATATATATATATATATATATATATATACTTATATATATATATATATATATATTATACATTGCTGCAGCACCTACTTACTACACTGCTATTTCCGCGCAATTACCCGACGAACAGCAGAGCGAGGGAGGCAGCAGCTGCATCACTGGCGAGTCAATTTGAATCTCTTTACCGAAGACACACAGATGAATGTGTAACGCGAGACATAAATCAAATCGGATGATTTCACAGCGTCAAAGCAGCCAGTCACCTGGGCAAACCACTCTTATCAAAGCCAGATAAAGACTTCTTTATAGACAAGTAAGAACTTATTTATTACCCGGCGGTCGGTAATCCGCAGCGCATATTGGGACAACATCAGGGGAAAGTGTATCTGCAAACTACAGGCATCAATCAGTCGGATTTTGCCTCCGCGAACAGGTGCGCGGGAGATCAATGCAGGTGTGCACAAGTGTCAGACGCGCCGTCGTTCAGTTTTTATTTTTTATTTTTTTATTTTTTTAGGCGGGGAAGGTATTAAGTGCCTTCGTTAAATAATCGTTTTGACCAGTTTTGGGATGTAAGTTTCTGTGGCTGATTATGGGGTAACGTTTGCTCTGGGTTTAAATACTTATTCTTCCATTGTCAGGAATGTGTCAATGGTACCGAATGCGCTTGCAAGCATATTGTGATTTTCATTGCAAAAGCAAGAGCATGTTAGAAGCTGAGTCATATAGCCTGACAAACATAAGGAGAGATAGGGAATCTAAAGTAAAATCAGGTGTTGTACAAAATATTTACCAAATTTCTACTTGTATTCCCGGCTTATATAGTATATATATTTTTAATGTTCTTCGATATTTACTCAGTAGAGTCTTTCTCATATCTGCAGGATGATCTTTGCGTAAAGTTAGTTTCCAAATGGCCTTCCGTAGGCAGTGTTTTGCAACTCTACGCTAAATGCCTGTCGAGTAAATTTGGTGCAGTTCAAAATTTTAAGAAGAAGTAGTACCTAGCAGTTCTTGAAATCCAAGATTTCAATAAATGTACGGGAATACCTTGGGGAAATGAAATGATATGAAATATCAGTGCTATGTGCATGTGATTACACTGATTTTCCCTCATTTCAATTTGAAGATATAGAGTGGTTTAAAAAGCAAGCTTTAATGCAGAGACTTTATACGAATGACAAGTCTTCAATTTATCGTGTTTTATCATAAAAATTTGGTTATAGGGACACCATGATTCTGTTGATTTATCCTCTTAAAAAATTCATCTATTCATATAAAGGGCGACTGGAGGAAACTTGGTGTATACTTATCTGCCCAGCTCCGAAGGAAAAGTATTATCATATCTACTAGCAAACATATGTATATAGAAATTATGTATGATAAATTCGTAAGGTAACTAAGTTTACGGGCATAACCAGCCCCGTTTCACGGGCAGAACCAGCTCCGTTTCAGGGAATCCCTTCTCACCCCCACCCCTTTCGGAGGGGATGGGGAGGTAGGATGAAACCCCATCATAAACCATCCTCGGGGTCCTCACTATAACCCTGCCAAGTTTCATGCCCATCGGACCAGCCGTTTGGCCGTGATTGAGTGACAGATTCACGGACGGACGGACAGACATAACGCCTATTATAGTAAGAAGATATATCTCATGATAGTGCTTGTAATTGAAAATAATACAGGCTTGATAACGAAAGTGAATTTGATACATTATAATGTAGAAATCGTAAACGAGACGAAAATATGTTATATTATTTAATATAATAATGTTTAGCAGGTTATCCCCGTCACCGTCGTAATTTCTATGATACACTTCCTGGTAGCATACTGGAACTCTCCTATGCCACTTAGATATATATATATATACATATATATATATATATGTATATATACTATATATATATATATATGTATATATATATATATATATATTACAAAATTCTCATTATTATCTTTCTAGTCTTTTCATACTTTTAGCTTGCGCGACTGTCACTACTACCTCACTTTTTACTGCTTTGTTATCTATTTTATCTTCTCCTTATAGTTGTGTTTATAACGGAAAAATGCCAGGCACATTTTTCTACAAGTGAAAATATTCACTAGATTTTTGTCTTCTTATGCGTCACTCAAGTTAGAAATTACATTACTGAGAATAAAGCAACAGGCCAAATGTTTACCTAATACTATACAATCTATACCCACAGAAAAGGCATAATTCTTTTAACAAGGTGAGTTAAATCTCCAAACTCTACCACTGCACTGGATAAAAGTCGATACCTTAGCCTCAGGACTGGATTCTACACTGCATACAAATAAATACCCACTTTGGGAATGAAGCGTAAAACAGGGCATATCAACTTCCCACCTAGAAAGTCAAGTTTCCACCCGATAAAGCCAATGCCCCACGTCAGGAGAGAAGTCTCCACTGGCCAAATGCAGGCGCTCTCCTACTGAGTAAGGCTTCCATTGGATAAAGACGATGACCCACTTTTTAAGCGAAGTGTCAATTAGCTCAAAACAGATGTTTGCCCAGGGTATGAGATCTCGCCTGTTTGAAAATCAGTGCCCACCACATCGGGAGTAAAATGCTCCACTGGATAAGAAAATACGCCCTTCTAGGAACTTGACAAGAAGGAAGGATCAAATACGTCAGGTCTGCGTAGTCAGTGAGTCACACTTCAGAGGCCGAATTAATAATGAATCCTTCATTTCTGGTCTTTCTCGTGTTTTGTATTACCTTCCTTTCTCTTCCTTACTGCACCTGCTTTTGGGAATGTGATTCATTAAGCAAAATCTGTAAAATCAACGTACCATGGCTAAATATTCCTCATCATAATTAGGAAACAATATCTATAATTCGAAAACATGATAAATTTCAACTAATCTCCTGTTATATTTCATGAGCTCCGTTATTTATCTAGCTTTTTATTGTACGCTACTTCAATTCTCCTACTATTTTGTCTGTCCTCTACCTGTCTGTCACAACAGTCGTGATACAGCCAAGTTATTGGTCATAATTTTGTCTTTTCATCGGGAACTATTTCCTCTCGCATTTTCCTCGTACTTTCTCATTCTCTTAAGGCACAGTATAGCAGAAACCAGCTTGCCATGTGCCCAGCACTGGGCACCGTTGGCATTACGAAACGTTCTTTGCAACGTCCCATGAGCACTTAGCTGCTTTGCCTTCCGTCTTTTACGTTTCGTCGGCTCTTCTTTGGCGTCTCCCCTCAAGGGGAGTCCGGCTTAGTTAACCAGACTTTTGAGAGTCTGCAAATCTGACTTACTGACATGGCTAAAGTACTTTCTAATAATAATAATAATAATAATAATAATAATAATAATAATAATAATATAGAATCTACTCGTCATCTGGTAGCATGGGCGTTTCAATCGTTTGTTTGTTTGTTTGTATGGTGTTCTTACGTTGCATGGAACCAGTGGTTATTCAGCAACGGGACCAACGGCTTTACGTGACTTCCGAACCACGTCGAGAGTGAACTTCTATCACCAGAAATACGCATTTCTAATACTTCAATGGAATGCCCGAGAATCGAACTCGCGGCCACCGAGGTGGCAGGCCAACACCATACAGACCACGCCACTGAGGCCTTGCGTTTCACGAGTTCGAATCTCACCATAGAAGTAAATGGTTTCATCACTTATTCCTCATCTGGATTCAAGGCTTGTACTAACAAGCTTATCCAGAAAGCGTGGGTAAATCGAGACGTTCAAAGGTTCACTTCGACCAACAATAATGATGTTCATAATGATGACAATAATAGCCTCTGACAAATGCAATATGTGATTCATCTTCTATTTCAGCCTTAGGCGAATTTAGCATTTGAGGAAGCAAAGTGAGATCAAACCATCATCCATCATGGTACGATTAGAACGCCAGCGTCCTTGCCCAGTGAGACGGAATTTCTATACTGACAGAAAAGCAATTTATAGCAAGAACGATGTTCCTTAAGATGTTTATACTGGGCCCCTTCCAAAATTCCCTTTTGACAGAGAAATGCATCGCTTGTATTTTTAATCAATGAGTTCATTGGCCACTCTGCTTTGTTGCTTTGTTATGTACATCGGAGACCCACAACGATCAACATTGTTCTTATCACTTTATTTTATTATTTATTGCCCCCATTGATTTTCTTCATGTAAGAAATATTATTGGAAGAAAACAATTAAATACTTTTCGCTGACATAAAAACTTCAAGAACCAGAGGGAAGATGGACATTGGGTTAGATAACTAAATTAGAATACTATTTTGCAAAGTCAACTTCTCTAAAGAGATAATCACTAAATTAGAATACTATTTTGCAAAGTCAACTTCTCTAAAGAGATAATCACTCATTCATCCATCTAAATGGACATAGAAAAACCATATGATAGCTCCCATACACTATCACTTTTACAAACATACATACATACATACATACATACATACATACACAACTACCTACATGAGCGATTCCCTACGCACACACACACAGCATAGTATACAGCAAGCTCGCGCGTATAACTAAGCATCGCCTATCAACAAGTTGGGTTAGAAAGGCGGAGGTAGGGTTTCCGTACTTTCCAAAGGGTGCGCAGTTCACCATTCTTTACACTTCGTCACCCGATACTAACATGTGTTTTTGATGCACGGACGCTACGCTGCTGGAGATAAGAATATTAATAGATTTGTTTGGTGGGAACTTTTTCCAGCGAGAGAGGGGCTTTCGAGACACATTTAGGTATTCTTCTTTTTCTATTTCTTTTTTTTTGAAAGCCGTTTCGCACATGGCGTTGTAGTTTTCCTTCAGTTTCTCATTATAAAAGACGAATTCTTGAATGATAGACAGTTTTCCCGCATAGGCAATATGAGGTCAGGTTAGATACCCAATTCGTTTTATTACCGGGAGTTTTATGTCCCACTTTTAATAAAAGGTAAGATTACGAATTGAGGAATAAAGTGAGAGTATAATATTATTATTATTATTATTATTATTATTATTATTATTATTATTATTATTATTATTATTATTATTATTATTATTATTATTATTATTATTAAATACTCATAATAGAATGAGTCTTGAAATGGAGAAACAAATCCACAGCTATGTACGTATATATACATATATTTAAAGATAAATCTTTATTATTATTATTATTATTATTATTATTATTATTATTATTATTATTATTATTATTATTATATTATTATTATTATCATTATTATTATAAAACAATTTGCAGCCCAAGTTGGAAAAACAGGATACCACAAGCCCGAGATTTCCTACAGAAAAAGCAACCAAGTACGAAAAAAGACAGAGAGAAGTAAAGAGTAAACCATATAAGAGAATGAACAAAGACAAGCAAATGTGATAAAACAATTACATCTGTGAAATAGAAATGCTTTTGCAAATACTTCGAGGTACTCAACTTCCAATAAATCCTCTAATAATTTGGTCACAGCTGAAAGAAAACTTCTTGAAAGGTGTGAGGTAATGAATCACAAACTGGGGAACAAGACGCAAAATACTGCAAAACACAAGAATTAAAACCCTCCTCAGGATACTCAGGTCTTCAAAAACCCTGAAAGACTTTCTCAACATACCGAATTTTTGTGCCACTTAAGAAAAGATGGGTAGGGCATGGTTCGCAAAAGAGAGTTTTCTATCAAGAACGATACGTTAAGATTTGCACCGTGTACAAATTTCAGCTGTATCTCAGTCTATGAGAATCTTCAACCATGTCGGAATAGTCACAAGGTGGGATCGATGCAATTAATGTCTCATCTTCTGCATAATCATACATTTTGTTTTCTACTGGGTCAAGTCACTTATAACTGTAAATAGCGATGGCCACGAACGATACCCTGATGAAGCCACAGATTAAATTTCTGCAGATATTATGGCGCCCACAAACAATTGCGCCCTGCGATCTCTTCGTTGGAAATGCAATTATAATATCAAGAAAGGATCCCACAAGTCCCATCGTGGTTAACATGACCAAGCAGTGTTAAAGTCAAGAATCATTATTATCATAATGCGTTATGACATCTTCGTCTTTGTTACTGTTACCAGTAGCAATAATAGTAATAGTGGTACCTTAAAAACCAATATCTTATAAAACCGTCATACACGGCCTTAGCCAAGGTTGAAATATGTTTGTAAGGTAATAACAGGCTTAGTATGGAAACTAAATTACAAGAAATACATTGAATATAAAACAGTAAGTAGAATTGAAGCACTTTAACTTATATATTCCAGGAACACTAACTCAGTTTTAAAAGATAAGTCTTGAAAGTGATTAACAATGCACGATGCTCTTCTCTTGATCATAAAGTACAGAAAATTATTTTCAACTAAAACTAAGACATTTAGATTGTTCGTTAAATCCGAATAGGCCTACGAAAACTTTCCGTTATGATGTATAAAAACTTGGAAAACTAACGTGTCTCCCGCTATTCCAAATTCCTTTAGATGGGTACTGACTTCAATCTTAGACCTAACCCCATTTATTACCTATGTCAAGATAAACGAGCTCATGCTTAATAGAAATACATATAAACTGGATTATTTGGTGGCCTGACGGATAGAGATACGTTACACGAATAGAACACATAGGCCCATCATACGTGCAGATGACCATTACAGAGGTGGTTTGAAATATATTAGAATTCAAAGTGGACTTTTACCTTAAAAGCTCTCTCTCTCTCTCTCTCTCTCTCTCTCTCTCTCTCTCTCTCTCTCTCAATGCATTGAAGATAAGTATAATTTTTATTACTGGAAAAAAATGATAGCTATACTACATATCTAATCTTGTTTCATTAGAAAGGGAAGTGACATTTGCCAATACTGAAAAGAAGGTACGTGAATTTTCCAGTACAGGTGATAACGTATCCACTTTCATCTTATCTACCAAATCAACGCGAATAAAGTCATTCGTCCCATCTTTCAGAACAAAATCTTATAATGTCTTTCAGGACTTGACAGACCTCTGAAGGTCACCCTCTTAACAGAATGAAGGATCGATCAATTCATTACAAACTATCGGTCGTCCTCAGTTCTTCATGGACGCAGATTTGTAGAAAAATGTGAGCAAGACTTAACAGAAGCAGGTAATGAGCAAATCGTTCGATGTTTTCATATTTTAAAAGTATGAAGATGAAAAGGAAAAACCTGATGCTTATGAATCAGCCATGAATTACAGGACAGAGAGGTTACAGAAGTTTTAGTTAGAGTACAAACTGATTATTCCTATGTATTAAGCATAAACTTTGTGAACCAGTTACGTATGATAAAAATGGAAATTTTTTTATTACAGTTCGTATGTTCAGCAAGGAGATAAATAAGGCTGTTGGATGCAACTAAATATGAATTTAACGTTTCCTTAAGGAATCTTATGTTATTCTTTTTTTATTTATCGCAAGTTGAAATAGTCCAGACTGACATTCTTAAGTGACCTAAGCATCTTCGAAGTCCATGAAGAATTTTCTTTACACACAAGTTCGTTTATTTAAGAAACATTTTGTCTGCTTCATTGGTTATTCTCAGTTACTTTGAAAACAACAACAAATACAAGCATCTCTTTAACTCTTCTTTCTTCTGTGTCAGTTTTACCTTGTCTCTTTATTTCTGGCAATATTGCTTTTTGTCATGTCACCCCTGGATATATCTTCTTTTTCCCTTTGCCAAGAAATACAAGCAGATGCTTACTTCTATTGACAATAGTAATTATGTATCACTTCATGCCATTGCTAAAGTGATGGGCTCATCTCACTGAAACATTTTGACAAGACGACATATCAATCTGACTTTGCGGAAACGGTCCTTGTAATATGTTATCATTAAGGCCTTAGTCAGTTAATGGTTGATAATGAAGAATGCTTAAATAGATTTGTAATGAAGAAAGACAGTTGGAAATGGGCGTCGCCACACTAGACAGGGGCGTGGTCAATCAGAATTATGATATGGGGAGAGAGAGAGAAAGAGAGAAATAGAGAGAGAGAGAGAGAGCAAGAGAGAGAGTGAAAGAGTTGTACGTATGTATGTGTGTATGTGTGTGTGTACGTGTGTGTTAGGGAGGGGACGTAGGCGTCTGAATGTGGGGTATCTTATCGTCGATCAGCTGTGGCACTGACTGCGGATTGATCGTGTCATAAGGGGTGTTGGGGTTTGACCCTCCGGCTCTGGACCGTCCACGCGAGGCCTTAGAGGAGCTATTGGTGTGTATCCGGGCCAGGGTGTCGGGAGGGGGCGCCGGGCCCGGTCGATAGCAGCGTCCCCATTATTCCATTACCGAGGCCCGGGCGGCGGCGCTAAGTTGCCTATCAGAGGCTGGTCTCTGTTACCGAATCAACACTGGCGTAACGCGACCCGCCACCGACTACAGCCGCTGCCCGCCACTGATTGGCAGACCGGTCGATGATTGACAGCGTTGTCATGGCGACGGATAGTGGCTGGCCAATGGGAGGGCGGGAATCGGGAATAGGTGGGTCAAAGGGTGCGGCGATGGCACGATTGGGCAACTGGATTTGTGGAGGCTGATCCCTTAATAGGCTCCGCCCACAGGTCCGCCAGAGGCACCGATCACCGGTCACGCTGGAGTCCTCGCCTGCTGTTTAACCCGCCAAGCTGGCGTCTTCCGTCGCGGATCTGCTGCGGGCGCTGCAGCCCAACATGGCGCTCATGGGTGGACTAGGTGGGCTCGGTTCTTTCGGTTCGCTCGGGCCCTTCTCGGCGCTGAACGCCCTCACGGCCTCGACCACAGGTGCGGGCGCCGTGGGAGGTGGTTCCGGAGGCCCCGTCGTGCCCACGCCCTTGATGGCTCTGCCTTCGCTGTCCTTCACCGCTTCGCAGGTGGCTGCCGTCTGTGAGACCCTCGAGGAAAGTGGCGACATGGAACGACTCGGTCGCTTCCTGTGGTCGCTGCCCGTGGCCCACCCTCACCTCCACGACCTCAACAAGCACGAACCCGTGCTGAGGGCGCGTGCCCTAGTGTCATTTCACGTGGGCAATTTCCGGGAGCTCTACGCGATCCTCGAATCGCAGCGGTTTTCCAAAGCGTCCCACGCGCGCATGCAGGCCCTGTGGCTGGAGGCCCACTACCAGGAGGCCGAGCGCCTCCGAGGGAGGCCCCTCGGCCCCGTCGACAAGTACCGCGTGAGGAAGAAGTTCCCCTTCCCGAGGACCATCTGGGACGGCGAGCAGAAGACGCACTGCTTCAAGGAGAGGACGAGATCGCTCCTGAGGGAGTCCTACCTGCAGGACCCTTACCCGAACCCCAGCAAGAAGAGAGAACTCGCGTCGGCGACGGGTCTCACGCCCACACAGGTCGGCAACTGGTTCAAGAACCGACGGCAACGGGACAGGGCGGCGGCTGCGAAAAACAGGTAAGAGTCTCTCCTCCAGCATCTCTTGGATCTCAGAGCGGAAGTCTTCCTTGTACATCGTCCGTCTCTCTCTCTCTCTCTCTCTCTCTCTCTCTCTCTCTCTCTCTCTCTCTCTCGCATGTTTGTTCTCCGGCATTTTTGACGTGTAATGGTATGAATGTATACTCTAATACATTTCCTGGATGTTTTCATCCATTCATTAAAATCATTTCACGTTCATCCAAGCAAAGAAACGGATCATTATGCACAGTGCATGATCAAGTACCAGGGGCTAATAGCCATCAATAAACGACAAGACACTGACATTGACCCCACGGTTTCTATCACCAATTCCACCCTACGGCTTAAGTGGGTGTTTGAAATATCGCACATGCCAATTACGGCGAATCAAAGAGGATGGAGACCTTACGGCGTCCAGTGTAATCGCTGACATCCGGGTAAATGTAATTTTGCGCTCCGCCAAGACAATCATTCTATATCATTCTCTGGAGGGAGTGACGTCGTATCGATACCATTACTATACTATATTTGTTATCTGGGATATATATGGGACACAAATCAATTACGTTGAGTAAAGGAGAAGTAATGGAGTCGACTTATACGTTATTGTTTATTTGTTGAACGGATCAGTTCACAGACATATTTATTTCCCGAATGCCCAGGTCTTCCAAACTTTTCTTTTACGGCTGCCAAGATGAAATAACATTGAAGTATTTCCTCATGG
>NC_087210.1:72188903-72206403 GCF_015104395.2 Macrobrachium nipponense | reverse complement strand
ACCTAGAGTAACAAGGGGATTTACAGCCGGCTGGCGGCCAGTCGTCCTGTGGCTGGCTGGCTGCTGGTGATGGGAAGAAGGATAGTCGGCGAAGAGGGGAGATGGAAAAGGGGAAAGATGAGGGAAAGAGGGGAGAGGAAGCGGGAATAAACGAGGGGGGAAATAGGAGGATTCGGATGAATGGAGGATATGCAGGAATATCTCTCTCGGTAGGGGGAAAGTGTCGGGGGCATCGAGGAGAGAAAAAGGGGTATTGCATGGGTAAGGAAAGTTGGAGGGGACCTTCCGACATCTGGAAGGGGTCCGACCTCACCAATCCCTTTTGACCCCCCCACCCTTCCCACCCTCCCTCCCTCCTTCCCTCCCTCCCTCCCTCCTTCTCTCGTTTCCCATTCGCCAATTTGGGGGACTGACTGAGCTGGATTAATATTGGTATAATTGGGATTATTTTCAATTTGAGTGTTTTGTGGGTTGGCTTACTCTTTATGTAATTATCGAGTCACGGTGTTGTTGCAATTCAGGGGCACACGCCAGGTGTGAGAGTGAGTCTCACAGAGGGTGCGACGGGACGCATCAACTCGAGGTTCGCTTTCCACCTGATGTCGCTTCTCGTGTTTCGTGCTTTTGGACATCCGTCGATTAAAAAATAAAAATAAATCATGATAAATAAATAAACAAATAAAATGGGATATTCAAATATTCTAGGAGACTGGACTAGAATATTTACCATTGTAAATATGCTTACGTGTTTTCATAAATAAGCACGAGTTCTGCATGCTACATATATATATATATATATATATATATATATATATATATATATATATATATATATATATGTGTGTGTGTTGTGTGTGTGTGTATGTATGTATATATATATATATATATATATATATATATATATATGTATATATATTATATAATGTAATGCATATTAATATTTCCTACAAAAATTACACAGGCTTCATTTTAAGGAATCTCAAAAATTTCCTCTTTCCTCTTCAGTTCGTTACTTTCGCGGACTGGAGGGACCAAAAAGGTCCCTGAAAACGAACAAGTGCTTCGGGCCAGATGGTATATTGCAATGGACTCTGAGAGTTTAATGATAACTGGCCCCCCTTCCGTTCTTTATGGTCTTGTTTGCCTTATTCTGAACGTTCCTGGCTGTCATTCATTTAAGATGCGTGTTTTTATGAAGCCATCTTTTACAGAGACTTATTGTGTCATTACTCTTACGCTTGCTGAACACAAAGTCTTTCAGTTTGGTTTGTATATTCATTCCGTAATTACTCACTGTTTCAGATTCTTCCTTTCGTAATTTTCTTGGTCTTATTTTGTGCTTTGTACTCTTAATTGAGACTGGGGACTTTTGTATGACAATTCTTAATATTAGTTTTGTTTTAGATTGGATGAGGGATAAGCTCATATTATGTTAGGCTTCCTGCCAATGATTTATCCGTGTCTTGAGCAAGGTAGTAATTCACTCGTAAATTCCTGTGGTATTTGGTGACGCTACATACTCGTACATTTTTATACTTTTTTTTTTTTTTTTTTTTTGTCCACGAAAGTTCTTATTGTCTTCGGTTTTCATTTTCGTTGAGGAGCTGAAATGAGACCTACACGTGATATTGCTGAAGAAAATAAGAATATAGCAAATGTTAAATTGTTTTCAAAGCATAGATTTTCATAAAGCATTGTGGAGACTTATTTTAAGATTTAACCATAAATGCACAAGAACATTATGAACAATCTAGACTTGGAATCAGTTTATAAACTCCTTACCATGACGCAGGCATATTACGCCAAATTTGCAGATAAAACATTGAAATTATGTTGTTTTATTGTAGAGCCAACAATAAAATTGATTGGCAATTCACAGGGGCAGAAATTAGTCCATTACACTTTCGATACTGCCAATCTGACGTGTTTTCTCACTTAAAACTGTAAAATCAATTAATGTCCTCAGATTCTTATGTTTGTTCACTCGCTACGTGTATAAATATCGCCATCCACATGGGAAATATATTCAAGACGACTAACGGGAAATCGACATTATGAAAGACGTGTTTCTACTGGGAATTCATTTGTTTTCTGCACAGTTGAATTTCCAGTGTACATACTCCCGTCATAGCAATCTCCACCTACATCTCATTCATCCTATTCATCCTCTATGAGCATGATTATGAGCTAACTCTAAGATATGAAGAAGTCAATAGTATATATATAGATATGTTTGTGCGTATGTGAGGAGATTTCTTCAACTGCGGGAATGAGGCTGAGCTAAGCTATTTTACGTTTTACGAAGCATAATGCGGTACAACGCTTTCTCCTTCATTACGCTGCTAACTGATTAGCAAATTTGGTCAATATTTGTCATGTAGGATTTATCATTACCATGATGTTTCCTGGTTTCGCGTTTATCCAGGAATTCTTAGGGTAAGTATTTTCCCTATTTTCATATTTTCTCTTTGTTGCTACTCTTAATAATAATAATAATAATAATAATATAATAAGTAATAATAATAATAATAATAATAATAATAATAATCAACCTGAAGGAGTGATAGAAAACGATCAGGCAAAGATCCTCTGGGACTGTGGTATCAGAACGGATAGGGTGATACGTGCAAATAGACCAGACGTGACGTTGATTGACAAAATCAAGAAGAAAGTATCACTCATTGATGTCGCAATACCATGGGACACCAGAGTTGAAGAGAAAGAAAGGGAAAAAATGGATAAGTATCAAGACCTGAAAATAGAAATAAGAAGGATATGGGATATGCCAGTGGAAATTGTACCCATAATCATAGGAACACTAGGCACGATCCCAAGATCCCTGAAAAGGAATCTGGAAAAACTAGTGGCTGAAGTAGCTCTAGGACTCATGGAGAAGAGTGTGATCCTAGAAACGGTGCACATAGTAAGAAATGTGATGGACTCCTAAGGAGGCAGGATGCAACCCGGAACCCCACACTATAAATAACTCCCAGTCGAATTAGAGGACTGTGATAGAGAAAAAAAAATAATAATAAACAAGTGTAGACTGAAAGGTAAATGGAATTAAGAAGGGTAATGAGTGAAAATAAGAGAAGTTTTGCTTTTCATATTTTGATCTGAAAAGGTGGTTGGATAGATAGAGAAACAGATAAATAGATAGACAGAAAGTAGCAGAAAATGTGATACAGACATACGATGAGATAGACGCATGGTAGCAGTATAGACAAGTAGACAGATAGTAGCAACAGCAGCAGCAGCCGCAGTAGTAATATAGTAAGTAGCAGAGAGGTAGAAACACGTCATGGATCAGAAACTGCATCCAAAAAGAAAATAAGTAAAACTAAGCGGCTGTTGCAAAGCTGTGCAATAAATTTTCACGATCTTAACGCTGAATTTCACAAATGTATCCTCCGCTAATAGTGAATGCTATTTCTATTTTCAGTTTTTTTTTTAATGTTTTTCTGTTTCAATTTTATTTCTGCTTTTGCTTTTAGCAGCAGGTGGCAATGTGTCTACTGCATGCTATTAAAACAGGCCCGTAAAATGAATGCTATGTTTTTCATTTCGGGTCATTTTACGACTCTAAAGCCACTCGTTTTCGGAATAATAATAATAAATAATAATAATAAATAATAATAATAACTAATAATAATAATAAGAATAATAATAATAATCATAATAATAATGATAATTAATTAATTAATAATAATAATAATAAAATAATAATGAATGTAATTAATTAATAAAATAAATTATTAATTATTATTATTATTATTATTATTATGTTAATTATTATTACTTATTATTATTTTTTTTTTTTTTTTTTTTTATTATTATTATTTTTTTTTTTTTTTTTTTTGCTCTATCACAGTCCTCCAATTCGACTGGGTGGTATTTATAGTGTGGGGTTCCGGGTTGCATCCTGCCTCCTTAGGAGTACCTCCCATCACTTTTCTTACTATGTGTGCCGTTTCTAGGATCACACTCTTCTGCATTAGCCCTGGAGCTACTTCAGCCTCTAGTTTTTCTAGATTCCTTTTCAGGGATCTTGGGATCGTGCCTAGTGCTCCTATGATTATGGGTACGATTTCCACTGGCATATCCCATATCCTTCTTATTTCTATTTTCAGATCTTGATACTTATCCATTTTTTCCCTCTCTTTCTCTTCAACTCTGGTGTCCCATGGTATTGCGACATCAATGAGTGATACTTTCTTCTTGACTTTGTCAATCAACGTCACGTCTGGTCTGTTTGCACGTATCACCCTATCCGTTCTGATACCATAGTCCCAGAGGATCTTTGCCTGATCGTTTTCTATCACTCCTTCAGGTTGGTGCTCGTACCACTTATTACTGCAAGGTAGCTGATGTTTCTTGCACAGGCTCCAGTGGCGCCGTGGAGGAGTGGGTTAGGTCGTCAATAGACTTAAGTCAAGTTAAGCAACATTGGGGCTGGTCAGTCGTTGGATGGGTGACCGCTCTCCTCGGCGTTGATTCCTTGGGAAAGGATCTTTACCATAATTTCCTCAGTCTACTCAGCTGTAAATGAGTACCTATCCCTGATGGGGTAGGGTCCAGCTATGGGTTAAATAGCAAAACTCAGCAATGATGGAAAGAAATGAAGGAATAAACGACAACGACGTAAATGGAACCTCTGGCAACAGAGGAGCTTCGTCCGACAACCAGGTATTCAACCCAATTGTAGGGGAAGACGGTCAGGTACTTGGAGGTCGTCATCCAGCACTGATCACCACAACGACAGTAATTATTATTATTATTATTATTATTATTATTATTATTATTATTATTATTATTATTAGAATGTTTAGAATTAGGATAAATTACTAATAATAACGGCGATAATAGTGTCCTTATCCTCATAATTTTCCTCCCATTTTAATTACTTGTATCATTCGACAAAGAAAGTACTTTTAATGCTTCAACTAAACTTAAAGCACGACTCCATTTTTTTTAAGTATACGTCGTTAGCGGTTAGAATATCTGGCGTCCCTTCTCTTAGATAACTCTGTAAGCTATAATTTCATTCTCATTAAATGGGTACAAAAATGGCAAGTGGATCTGTCCCGTGTCTGACAATCCTTACCATATTCCATGCTCTATGTTCAGTCAGTTGGCTCACCAGCTTTATTCTATCCCAGCCGAGATTAAATTTTTCTTAGTTGAATGCAAAGTTGCTTTCAGCTCAAAAGAAAGCAAAAGAGCATGCACATACATACGTACAAACATACATACATACTACATATAAACTTACATACATTCATACATACATACATATATCGAGAAAATGAAGATTATGTATATGGCTGACAAGTGCGGTTATGTAGACTAATGCAATTCGAGGGGAGCATATTTTGAGCTGTTATGGGAATGAAAAGCCTGTTGTTGTTATTATTATTATTATTATTATTATTATTATTAATTATTATTATTATTATTATTATTATTATTAATGTTGTTGCTGTTGTAGATACTGTTTTAGACGCTATTGTTGTAGATGGAAGCCTGGAAACTGGAATCATTTGAAAGTGACTATAAGTTAGATGTTTACTGGAAACTGGAATCATTTGAAAGTGACTATAGGTTAGATGTTCAAACTCTGATACTGATAAGGTTAACATATAATAATAATAATAATAATAATAATAATAATAATAATAATAATAATAATAATAATAATAATAATAATAAACAACTCTTCATTCCTAGGCAAAGCAAGAGCAAAGGAACACTCAATCTCACTCAGGTCACGCAAAAGCAAATCGTTATAAACCACGATTGCTTTGTCAAAGGGGAATTGTAAAGGGCCATTGCGCACCGAGAAGAGAAAAGGGGATATTAGTTTAAAAGGGAAGGGTTTGGCAACAATACATCCGGGTCCTATATATGTTTCTGAAACCACCACCCCGACCCCCCACCCATCCTCTCTCCCACGCCCCATATCCCCGCCCCCCGAATTATTCGGGCTCTGTTTGCTTTGCTACACCGAGCGAAAGCGATTCGTTTAGTGCTTTCTTTTGTATTTCAGCGAGAGAGAGAGAGAGAGAGAGAGAGAGGGGAGAGAGGAAGAGAGAGAGAGTGGGGGGGAGTGGGGTAGGGGGTAGAGATACCGAGTTCTGCATATCACTTTTTACTCAGGCAGTCATGAAGTATATAGACAACGACCTTTTTTGCGTAAATACTGAGAGAGAGAGAGAGAGAGAGAGGAGAGAGAAGAGAGAGAGAGAGAGAGAGGTTAAAGGATATTCGTATAGGCAATGGCAAATATTTTTCCATAAGCATTACATGCGGCCTAACTATTCGCATGAGAGAGAGAGAGAGAGAGAGAGAGAGAGAGAGAGAGAGAGTGAGAGAGAGAGAGAATTTCTTGTAAAACAGTTGTAGTACACACAGAGAAAATTACCCATTATTTTTATTTCCTATTATGTTCTTATTTTCTTGTTGAATATCGTCGAGGTAGAGGTAGAGAGAGAGAGAGAGAGAGAGAGAGAAAAATAGGGAACGATCTCACGGGCCCCCAGTGCCGCCGCCCCCCCCCCCCCCTCCCCCCCCCCCCCCCCCCCCTAAAACCCCCCCGACCAAAACTTAGCTCAGAAACAGCAGAAAATATCCAGGTACATTCACATAACCTCTCATACGAATCCAGGCAGTGGATTCCACCCCCCCCCCCCCCCCACCGGCCAAATACGCTGTACATTTGCAGTGGATATTTCCCGGTTATATCCTTGTGTTTATCCGGTATTCATTTCACGTATTGATGAAGCAGGCAAACCATTTAACAGCGAAAAGCGTAATGCACTGCCGGAGATACTCTGTCGCGCAAACAAAAACACATTATCGATCAAAAACAACGAACGACTAAAAAAACTCTCATCCGCTGGTGTGTGTGTGTGTGTGTGTGTTTTCTTTTTTTTTCCACCGGCGGTAAAAGAGTTGCAGTATATTGACCGCAAAACACAAAAACATAAACGATATGTCTGTTCACTTAGGTGTGTAATTACTCAACCTGTATTGATCGCCTATTGGTCAGGAGAATAAAGAGAGAGACTGCCCCCTCCCCCCCCCCCCCTTCTCCCTCTCCCTCTCCTCTCCCTCTCCCTTCCTCCCTACCTTTCGTTCTACGCTCCTCCCCCTGACAATGAGGCCCTTTCTACCAATCCCCAACATTGGGCCTTATTCAGCCAGCATTATCTAATATTTATCATGTCTCGTATGACTCTCCTAAGGAAATATTCTCTCTCCCATATGTGAAGCAGAATATGTATCAATTTATCCTAATGCTGACTACATGTCTTATCTTACTTATAATAATTTCTATTTGTCGCCTCTTATATGATTACTATATGCCTTTGAGTCCGTTTGTGGTATTAATTACAAAGCGGAACATTACGCGTCAAAACGCTCTCCCCATCGAAAATGGTAATAGTGGCACAATAGGAAATTGACGAGAGAATACATTTTCATACATTTTCATAAATTGGTTTGCGAGTAATATCCCGTACTACTGCGCACGTGACCAGAGACACTAAAGTGCCCTTAGAGAGATTTATCGGTGACAAATGACGGTCGATAGGCGCGCCGAATCTAAAATATTTAATCTTATTAGATTTCCCAAAACGTCCATTTTTCATCTCTTCGTCGTTTCTTTGAATCCCAGTCAGAGAGGATTTAATATGTTATGCCTGGAAAGTAGCTCATACAGCATCGTAATTGAATTTTATTTTAACAATCTTATTGCAGGGCGTATTTAAATCCTTCATCATATTATGAGCAGCTGTTTGTCTGAATCGTAAATGCTTGTATTGCCGTATTTAACATTCGCTTATTTATTAGTTTATATATCAATTATGTTTGTTTGTTTGTTTGTATGGTGTTTTGACGTAGCATGGAACCTGTGGTTATTCAGCAACGGGACCAACGGCTTTACGTGACTTCCGAACCACGTTGAGAGTGAATTTCTGTCACCAGTAATACACCACTCTCTCACACCTCAATGGAATGCGCGAGAATCGAAATCGCGGCCACGGAGGTGGCACGTCAACACCATACCGACCACGCCACTGAGGCGCTTATATACTATTAATTATGAATGTTGCATATGAACCCTCATGCATATTACTGCATCTATTGTGTGCAGATAAATGAGACAGGTATGACGAATATACCAGTACTAAGACTACAAGTTATCACAATAAACCACTCTCTAGTGCAGAGAGAGAGAGAGAGAGAGAGAGAGAGAGAGAGAGAGAGAGAGAGAGAGAGTAAAAAACTGCTTTGTTCTGCTTAAAGGAAATTCACGAATGCTATTACAAATAGCTTCTCGTAAACACTGTTGATGCCCGCCTAACTATCCACATCAAAGAGAGAGAGAGAGAAAGAGAGAGAGAGAGAGAGAGAGAGAGAGAGAGAGAGATTTACTTTACTGTACACGGTAGGATTTCTCGACTTCACGGAAGGAAGGGAAAGGAATTGGGGGTGGGGGACGGAGTGGGAACGGGGTGTGGGGTGGGGGGGACGCTCCGTTCAAAGGGTTTATGGCCTATATCAAATAAAAACGTCGACAACTCTTCCCTTTTTGCACAGAAAGAAGACTTTTTCTTTTCAGTCGTTCGGTGCAACATTTCTCTATTTGTATCGTACGTGTGTGTCCTCCTCCTCTTCCTCCTCCTCCTCCTTCTCCTCCTCCTCCTCCTCCTCCTCCTCCTCCTCCTCCTCCTCCCTTCTCGCATTTAATCCGGGCCCAAACCTTCCTTCATTTTCCTTTTCTCGTGCAGTTTTCGAGTCTCTCTCTCTCTCTCTCTCTCTCTCTCTCTCTCTCTCTCTCTCTCTCTCTCATGTATGTATGAATAGTGGTCATAAAAAGGTACTTGTAATTGCATGAGTGAATTTCCTTTAAGATGAGCAAAGGAGTTTTTGTTTTAACTCTCTCTCTCTCTCTCTCTCTCTCTCTCTCTCTCTCTCTCTCTCTCTCTGTCGACGTATATATGAAAAGAGCTTATGAAAAGGTATTTGTAATCGCATCCATGAGTTTTCCTTAAGGTGAGCAAAGCGAGTTTTTGACTCTCTCTCTCTCTCTCTCTCTCTCTCTCTCTCCGTACATATGAATAGTGCTTATGAAAAGATGTAAGTAACTGAATTCATTCATTTACTTTACTCTGAGCAATTAAATGAAGAATATGTGTTGGCGTACCTGATATCAAAGGTAGAATGGGTCACACTACTATCATTGTAGTGCAATATAAAATGCTACTGGAATGTCGACTACAGTTCCCCTTGTACAGTAATTAAATTCTAGAGCTAGACTTTATTATGTAAATAGTATGCATACAAGAAACACTCTGATATCTGTGGTATTGTTTTAATCTTTCAGATTTTATCTAAGGCAGTCTTGAAAAACTAGTCCAGAGATTTTCAAATTGATTTGAATGCCACTCGGGAGTTTATATAAAAAAAAACTTACTTTCCAAATCAATATCTGGGTGCTGGAAACTTTGTGCTGTCAAATGATAGGAAGAAATGAGCTGTCTGCTGCGTATATAGTCATCATAGACATTTCATATCGGGTGTTCTAAAGGTTACTGCCCAAGGACGATTTCTTTTCAGCAGTTAGGTCTGTGGGGTGTCAGACAGACCCCTTGAAAATTCTTTTTTTAAATATCTGGTCTTTCACATGCATTAAACTACTAATACTGTTTAATTACAATGTGTATTTGCAATCGTTTGTTGTTACCTTTTACACCTGGGTTACGTTCTGGATACATTTCTAGATCACTACATCTAAAGAAACAATGATACTTGTGGATTATGGTTGATATAAGTTATTCCAGATTTTCAGCCCTAGACGTTCCTTAGCTGTACTCTTGTTTTTTTCCATCTGTCCACCCGCCTGTGGTGTTTGCGTATGGTAACACTGCGTCCCGGGCTTTAGATAGTTACGCTATGTGTAGTTTTAGGTAAATAAAAGGATATCTGTGTGCACATGTGCAATGAAAAGTGTTTTAATAATTTACTGTAAGCGAATTACATCGTTAATATTCGAAATAGGATATTATTATTGTTGAATGTAAGCTGAATGTAACTATCTAAAGCCCGGGACGCAGTGTTACCATACGCAAACACCACAGGTGGGTGGACAGATGGAAAAAAACCGAGTATAGTTATATTCTCCTCTCTCGATAGAAAGAGATTCTTGTCATCCATTCGCTGAGTTCAGCGTCATATGAGATGGCCAGGCCAGTTCACTGTTCGTGTATTAAGTGAATTTAGACGTTACGTCCCTTGATGATATTCTATCTCTACTCTGGCTAACTTTCTTTCATAAGTTCGCCTTTTGACATTGAAATCTCACAGCTTTTAGCTATTCATTTAGTTAACCTCATTGTTTTGACTTTAATTTTTCAGCTCAAGACGTTTCAATTCATCACATATAATTTTTCTTCACTTCATAATCTGAAACATTTCAGTTCATCATTCGATCAACTTACGATACTTCTTAGTAGATACCTTGCTGTCTCTTTTCAGCTTCAGTAACCTTACCTACTCGGTCTATTTTTAGCTTCATTAACTTTAACATTACAAAGGTGGTTATCTCCCAGCCATCAATACACTTCTTTCTGCGGCACTTCTGTGTCATTGACCTTCAGCCAAACTCAGCGAAAGTGAAGTCAGTGACCATGTGTATCTACAAACTCAATCTACATACTTATTCTCTGTGCTTGCTTTAAATCAATTTAATGAAGTGAAGGAAAAATGAAAAAAGTAAACAAAGTCGTTTGTTATTGTAAACATACGCGTATGTTCGTCAGTACTATCCAAGTCCCCCTCTTCCTCGTTTATACCTTCATTTCATTTCCTCATCTCTCTCCCCGATGAATTTCACCTTTATTTCGGTTCCGCCTCATTTCCATTCTTGATCATCTCCTTCCATCCTACTCCTTTTGCTCCTCGTCTTTTGGTCTCCTTCCCAAAATCTCTACGAATAGTCTATTGATTTAGGGGTCCATCTTCCCTAGCCACATATCGGAGCTCCCCCTACAACTGAGTCCTCCGCCTCCTCGTCCTCCTCCTTACTCTCCTCCTTACTCTCCTCCTCCTCCTCCCTCTTTCTGATCCTTCCTCTCTTCCTCCTCCTACTCCTGTCTTTCTTGTAACATATTAACTTTAGCAACAAGGTTTCGGTATCGACATTTTTTCCCTTTTAACATTTTCAACTAAGTGAGTAGGTCAAGAGATGAGGAATTTTTTTTTTTTTTTTTTTTTATTTTTTTAGCTGGATCGCACGATAAGAGGAGATGGTGGGAGGTAAACTAATTCTACTTTCTGGTCTTATAAAAGAATTTCTTTTGTTTTTTATCATGTTTATTCTTATCGGAATGATTATGGATGATTATAATAATAAATTCCTGGGAATACGAACAAGTTTTTGAAAGGCCAATCGGGTGAATAGACCAATGTATTAGTTCAGGTTAGTAGGGCAAAAAAAAAAAAAATAAAAAATAAAAAATTAAAAAAACACGCACGCACTTATATAAATACAACCACCTACACCCTCGCGTGCGGAAGGAAAAACACCGAGATATAACCCAGGAGAGAGGGAGAATGAGAGAGATAGCTGTAGAAACTCTCTTTGAAAGCGAGAGGATTATAGAACTAAAAAGAATTGGTTATTTGGCTAATTTCGCGGCTGCTTAATTAGTGAGCGAACTTTGATCTGACTCTTACTGAAGCTCAAGTTTAGCGGTGGATCTAAAGATCTCCACGATTACTGCAGATTCGGTAGCAGATAATCTCTAGTATTTTTGGCGGATTTTAATTAGGTTTTATCCGCAGTTTTCGCTGTTATGTCCTCAAATTTTGTGCTACGAACTTGTTTCACTTTGGTATATCCGAATGTAACCTCACTTTCGGCCTAAAAACTAACAAGCTGACTTTCTCCGTGATTCTAATGGTGAGACTTCACTGTAATAAAAAAAAAAAATTGTCATAATCACATGTCACAAACTTGTCGGACACACATCACAAACAGGTTGAATATAAGTCGACGACTTATTAGTAGTCCTGAGCAGTTCCATGCGATTAATTATCTAGCATTTGCTAAAGATTCGTTTTCCACTTACTGTTGCTGACTTGTTTTCAATCTGTTTGTGATCTGTGTGAGATAAGTTTAAGGCATACGTTTATGACTTATTTCACTGTAATGTGAACGCGTCCTAAGTTTTTAAAGCGATTTTATAATCTAACTATACTTTGTTTTTTTCCATCTGTCCACCCTCCTGTTGTGTTTTCGCATGGTAACACTGCGTTCCGGGCTTTAAATAGGTACGCTATCTGTAAGTTTTAGGTAAATAAAAGGATATCTGGGTGTACATTTGCAACTGAAAAGTGTTTTAATAATTTACAGTATGCGAATTACACCGTTGATATTCGAAATAAGGTTATTATTATTGTTGAATGTAAGCTGAATGTAACTATCTAAAGCCCGGGACGCAGTGTTACCATATGCAAACACCACACGCTGGTGGACAGATGGAAAAAAACAGAGTATAGTCATACCTACATACGAGCAAAGGTAAAAATCTAACAAAGTTTCCTGTCGCTTGTTGAAAACAAAATTCTTCCCAGCAAAAGCAGCGATGTTAAAAAGATTAACTTCCCGATCAAGTAACAGACGCTACTCAGTCGACTAAGAGAATAGCTGGAGAAATATAAACAATACTTTTGACGACAATTCTAATTAAACGGTAGCCAGAAGCGTTTCTATCACCGTATGACTTATCTCATTAGTCCATTTTGTTCATGGAAATTGTGTTGCATTTTTTTTTTTTTTTTTTGCACACGTTTGTTGTTGTTTACCATAAAATCTATGTTTGTCACAAACGTTGTGTTGCCCAGTTCATTAAGATACCTTATCGACAAAAGTCTGGTAGGCTTCTATCTGTATTAAAAACCCCTTTACTTTCACTTGTTTCCAACGAACGTCATATTCTTTGGAAGCTTGCATTACAATTCAATGGGCCCTATAGGCTTGTTACTTACGAATAAAGTTCATCTTCTGAATAATGATAATAATAAAAATAACATTAATAAATCTTTTCATATACTTTGTTATAAATAATTTCTTGCGACCAGTATGCCTTTGTGTTACTGCTGTCCTCTGGGTTAGAAATGAAGGCCTATAGGGATGCAAGCACTTGGAAAATGCAGGGACTAAATTCTGAAACCTACGATTTGAATTAAGAAAAGCAAATTCTTGGACATACACTTTCAGTTAGAAAAGTGAAGGCTAAGACCAACTCTTTGAACTAAGAAAAGCAATAATAGTTTTCAAATGTGTGAATGTTTGATACGTGCATTGCACAACTACAGCGTGCTTTTCAAGCACTGGCTGCGAAACTCCAAGCAAAACTTTAATTTAACTTATGGCTGAACTGCTGAATGTTCAAAATGAACCAGAATGATGGTTAGCGCGTAGGAGGAATTCCTTTCCGAAGACGATATCATACTACTTAACTGTGGTGTCGCCGAAAAATGCCCACCAGGACCCGTCATTTTCATTTAGAACTGAAATTATCTACTAATTTTAGCCCTCTTTTTTTTTCGATCAATTTGGAGTGAAAGTGAAAGTAAGTGCTTCATTACATATGGAAATTTCCGCTCTTTGCCGTGCATTTAAATCAACTTCTGACTGCAGGGTGATATCGTATCCTTTGCTGTCTTTTTAAAGCTTTGTTGGATTGTAGTTTGACATTGTTTTGTTGTTTCTATGTTCTTTGTTACTTTATTACTTTAGTCCATGCATTCTGATTTAATGTTGTCGTTCTTCTTCTTCTTCTTGTTCTCCTTTCTGTACTTATTATTGTAATTATTATTGCTATCATTACCACCAATGTTCTTAGTCGTAGTAATGATAATAGTAGTAGTAGTAGCAGCAGCAGCAGCAGCAGCAGTAGTAGTACTAGTGGTAGCAGCAGTAGTAGTACTTTTTTCCACTTTTGGTAACTTTTTCCCTTCTAAACAGGCTAACTCAAAAGGTGTTACCCTTCTGAGTCTAAGTATGTTTGCATAAGGGGGAAAAGTGGTTAACCCTTTCCACATAAGAGCCCCCTCCCCCTAATCACCTCACAAAAAAAAAAGACATGCAAATGCACAGCACATGATCAAGAGGAGTTACTCAACGTTCAGACGATATCTGGAGTCCCAAGCTGATCACGCATCCAAATTCTGATCAGAACCAGCTTTTCTCAAGCTTGTGAAGCGCCAGACAAGCTATTCTGTGCGTTACTTTCGTTACTGCATACCGTTGGTTTGTTTGTTTGTATGGTGTTTTTACGTTGCAAGGAACCAGTGGTTATTCAGCAACGGGACCAACGGCTTTATGTGACTTCCGAACCACGCCGAGAGTGAACTTCTGTCACCAGAAATACACATCTCTCACTCCTCAATGGAATGCCCGAGAATCGAGGATCAACAGCTCGCTAACATCATACCGACCACGCCACTGAGGTGCTTTGAATACCGTTGGTACTATTACTTTTGTTGTTAGTTACAACAATAGCATGGCCAACCATTGCGCAGCAAGCGTATACCTTATAAATAAACCTCGTTTACCGCTGATGATCTGAGGGTTAACAAAAACCACGGTCTTGTAGTTGTTTGAGATTAAGCTGGCCTTATGCCAGCACTGGCTCTTGCTCACAGAGCAGCCCGTAGTACGGTCTTATAGGCTTAGAAAAAAGCAAGTAGGCCTCTCTAGTCCAAGAAGGTTCTATTTTTGCGTATTGGCTTCCTGATCTGCGCTGCAGGACATTAGTGTCTGGTCTCAGTTTCAGTAATCGTCAGAAGATTCTCTGCGTCCACAGGAATGACATTTATTTGTGTCGCTTTATGTACACCTACGTATGTAAACATGCGAGCGAGACGTCATATGAAATTAATTGCCTCGTGGGATATCCTACAAATCGCTTTCAGTCCAAGAATTTTTTTTCTATGGTCATTATTACCTGGAGTATTCTTTCGGTTTTTCCTTAAATTGACCGAATTTTGATTACGCGCATTTGAACTTATAGAAACTTTTAAGACTTGAAAAAAAAAATGTCGGAATGAATTTAATTCCAGTTGATGAAAAAACGCGAAAAAAAGAAAACCATCTCTCTCTCCCGCTCTCTCACACTAAACGCAAAATTCAGATCTCTACATCAAAAATCCTATGAACTACCTTCTTACAGGCGCCTTTCTGAGCCGACAAAAAACGCGCGTAACATCAACACACCTTCTCGTTAATTACTTTAACCTTGTGTTGGCGTAACTACCGCCGGTGTAATTACAACTCGAGTGGGTTCTTGAATCCACCGCTTCTGACCACTGCATCATTTCGGCTCTTGCTAAAGTCAAGTCAATAGTTGACTGTACCCGCCCCTGCCCCCCCCCCCCCCCCCGCCCCGGTGCCTTTGAAAAGAAGGTCTCTTTGAAATGCCGAGTGACTCTCAGCTCCACTTTTGGACTGGCAATATCACAGGGATGATATCTAACGGCGCTAGAGATGACATGTAAGCGCTGATTAGTTTTGTTTCTATGAATGTAATGCGATATGCCAGTAAATTTGAAACTGTGTTGTGTTTTCACTAACATGTATGTTGTGCTTGCTCAGGCGTTTTCTTGTTTTAAATTTTGTGGTGGTTAAACGTGGATATGTATGACCTCAATATATGTATATATATATATATATATATATATATATATATATATATATATATATATATATATATATATGTATATTTGTGTGTGTGTGTATATATATATATATATATATATATATATATATGTATATATATATATATATATATATGTGTGTGTGTGTGTGTGTGATGTGTGTGTGCGTGTGTGTAAGTGTGTGTGTGTTCACACGATGGCATGGGAACGTTGTAACCCTACCGCCCACAGCTGGAAAGCGCAATCAGCTAAGTTCATGCTGTAGCTAAAGTAGATTCACATCAACCGTGCATTTGATGTTTATGCCCGCCCCTTACGACGCTCCTGATTGGCTGTTGATAAGCCAATCACAGGGCTGGAAACTCTCAGTCTCTCTCGAGACTTCACATAAGCAGGATGTATGTTCCACCTCTCCTGAAAGACGTATCCCTCAGGAGAGGTGGAACTTAGATCCTACCCATGTGAACTTTCGATAGAGACTGAGAGTTCCCAGCCCTGCGATTGGCTTATCAACAGCCAACCAGGAGCGTCGTAAGGGACGGCCCTAGACATCAAATGCACGGTTGATGTGAATTTACTATAGTTCATGCGCTGACCCGCTCACGTTTGTCAGGTCCGTGAGTTGTTCCTGGCCTGTCGCCCACCATTCCCGGGGGTAAGTGGGTATTATCATCTGCTGGGGTTAAGAAAAAGGGTGAGAGGAGGGTAGCAGCAATATCATCCAATAAGGACTTGCTGACAAACCGGTAGAATTTACGCTAACCCCGTCAAAATGAAATAGACTAGGTATAAAAAGAACGAAGGATGATTTCTACTTAATTCTGAAACGCTCAGGTGAAATGTTCGTACATTTATAACACTTATAATTCAAATCAGTTCATTCGAATTTATATTTAGGCTGACAATTTAGTATTCTTACCATTACTATCATTTCTGTAATTTGATTTGCATCTTTAATATTGAGAAATTAAAATATAGCTTAAAGACAGATCTAACTTTCATTCCAAAAACGGTTGTAACGTCATGCTTCAAATAACGTCATGCGTACCATTACTCGATTTCGTACCATTTCATCAATTTCCGAAAAGACTTCGGGATACCTTTTCCTGCTCTATCTATCACATCTGGCCTTCGCTCTCCCTCTAATTCGTCCCTTTATCGAACACGCTCGGGTCTTTGACAATTCACGAAAACTGTCCCCACGTCACATTAATTCGTGAAGCTCACGAACAGGATGTACTTATCCTTGAGTGAGTACCTGTAATATTCGTACCTTTGCTTGCGCTGAGGAGATATTTTTTCTGTTATTCGTGGCCGATCGTATCGCCAGATGATTTGCAATCTATCAGATCGATTAATTGTTCGTAAATGACGTTATGCTAAGTGAAAAGTATTTTTTTTTTTTAGGAAAGCTTTGACCTATCTCAGGTCATTTTTAACAGTAACAAATTTTTATATATTTTTGCTCTTTTTTTTGGAAATGTAGAATTTACAAACAATTACGAAAGCGTTCGTTGTTTTTTTTTCTTTATCTTTGTGTTGTGTTATGCATTATAACAATTTCGGCCATAAGAGTACAAGAACTATTAACCATGACCAACATCATGATGCGTCAGCATGAATCTCTCCAATCTCCACGAGAGGAAAGCGTATCACATACCTCCCACATACTTCGTCCGGCACTATATGTCATACATTTACCACATATTTGCGACATACTTACGGCATATTTGTCAGCTACTTAACGGCCACAAACCTTCACTAATTCTATCCA
>NC_087210.1:72163903-72183903 GCF_015104395.2 Macrobrachium nipponense | reverse complement strand
TAAAAATCACAAATCTTTTAAACAGCATCCCAAGAATAAGAATATACCACTCAAAGACTGATTTCTCTTGTACTTTTGGAATATAATTCCAAAAACTACCTTATTGGCTCTTCCTGAGCATTCAAAGAATGACGTCATCCAATTTTGAAACAGGATTCCAAAAATGACCTGCAGGGTTTTAAAATGGCATTCCGAATATGATCTTTTTGACTTTTGATGTAGGAATTCAAGAAAGATTTCCCTATCTTTTGAGAAGCATTTCAAAAATTATTTTGTTTTGTTTTGTTTTCTGCGATAGTATTCGATGAATTACCTAGTTTATTTTTAGATAAATTTCCAAGTGTTCTTTATTGACTTTTGAAATAGAATTTGAGGTTCATTTGTGTACGTCTTAATTGTTAATACATTCAGATGACAAAGAATAAGTCAGTGCCCTACATTGGGCATTAACGCCAAACTAGAATATGCTTTGTTTTCAGAGGAAACTTCAAAGAGTTGGTCTACTGAGCAGAAAAAAAGTAATGTAATGCGACGTAATCATAAACAAACGCGGAAACAAATTGCTAAATCACACTCTATAATACTTTACACCTCAATGAAACAATGCTCTAGCTTCAATAAACCAGAAATCCAAACACGTTCGAGTTACTGCAAGTCGGAATGACGTGAGAGAGAGAGAGAGAGAGAGAGAGAGCGAGAGAGAGCGAGAGAGAGAGAGAGAGAGAGATCACTTGCAAATAACCTTTCAACACCTCTCCCTGGAGACGCCGTCTTTCATCGGCCGTCGGTAGCAACTATTCTCCTAATAATATATTCCTGATCTCGTGTTTTAACTTTTGATTAATATATTTCTGATCTCGTATTTTAACTTTATAATTTTTGTTATACCTTTAAAAAATTATGACGCGTCTTAGCGTAATCGAGAAACGATTAAAATGTCCCTCTTTAGCAGGACAGCTAAGTTAGCTGGTTGGCTGCTGTATATATGTATTTCGGTAGTCAAAAATGGTCCTGATATTTGTTATGACAGAGCTGGAAACGTGAGAATCGCTTATGACAGAATAATGACGCATCTATCACAAGCACCTTTCATACTTAATTACGATGACGCCAGCGGCGATAGTGACGCTAATTGTGACACCTTTCAAAGCGAGTGAATGAGTCGAAATTTATGTTCTTGTCTGTGATGGTTTCGTGATATTACGTTCTTTTTTTTCTTTTTTTAATGTAATAGAACAGCTTTTGATATGGGTTATCATGACGCAGACTTTCAAAACTTATCAGTCGGTTTCAGAATGTTTGGCTCTGTCATTTGAAGAATGATACAGGCTGACGTCGAGTAACTTATATGTAATGAATTCAATGTTTATCAGTCAGCGTGGAGGTAAAGGAAGGTGTTTATTCCTCATTACTATTTTAAGTTTTTTTTTTTTCAATAATGGTTTACATTTCATGCATGAGTAGTGACTGACATTTATATTTCATTTGCCCGCACAAATTCTGAAGCTGATAAGCCAGGAATGAAATGAAAATAAATATATTTAATTCCTACATCATATCGACAATAATGTATTCATGATTTTTATTTAATAGATATGTAGCTATTCATATCAAAAACTTTTCAATGAAAGACCAACTCGAAAGAAATAAAGAGCAAAGTAGTACGGATAAAAAAGAAGTAAAATGCCTACGTAATGATTATCAACATATTTTGAAAAATATGCAAAACAAATACCTAATCAGGATCCATTTAAGATACTGCCTGTTACGCAATGGTTTCATTGGATATTGTTGCCTATATCAATGGACACGCTGATGACTCTCTCAATGGCCGTCGAATAATGGCGAAGCTTTAAACAGGACGAAATCATCACATTCCAAAACTTTTTTTTTTTTTTTTAGATGTACTTTACGATCAGTTACCGATGCAGGATCAAATTAGCGAGCGCGAAAAGAAAGGCTCTGTGAGAGAGTTTTTTTTTTTTTTTTTGCATTTTCAGTTTTCAAATGATACGTTACAGGTACAGCATAAACTGATAGGCGTATTTACTGTATTTGGCTCAAAGGAACTTCTTACTAATTCTCATAACTGCTTTATAATTCATGATAATGTTTCATTTTTTGGTTTACGACAATGTAACAGGTTCAACTATTTTTCAGATTCTTATTAACCTGGTCAACCTAATTACCGCGTATTTTAGATGATTTGAGTATATGATTTATCAGCATGTAATAGCATGCTGATAAATAATTTCATTATCAACAACAGTAGAAATAATGACGAAAGAAAGACAATGCTTTGATTTACTCAGTGGAACGAACTTGTCTTAGAGAAAATGAAATGACAAACAATAGCTGAAGGATGGTTTCGTCTAATGACTTTATTTTAGGCTCTGGAGGTTTTAAACTGGAAATAAAATGTTAATCAGTTTACAGAAGCATTCCAGGGAGTTATTAGCACTCTTTTCCGAATAAGATTAAATTCTAGAGTTTATCAAAGAGAGTATCAGACCAGTTATTTCAAACGCCCCTTGATAAAAGGTGAGAAAATTAAGTGTTATCCCATATTAATATTTATCTTTTTGTTTTTTTTTTGAAACGATGGAAATTGCAGATGAGACTTCTTACGCAATAATTAGGTTTTCGGGTCGTTAATTAGTCTCCAAGGGAAATTAGTACCATAAATCTTTGGGTTTTTTTCTTTGACCAATTCACCTTTTCGAGCCTATCGCTTGATAGAATACAGTTTCTTATTTCTTTTTTAATACAAATTCACATATGCCAAAAACTAAGGCAACGGAAGGACAATATTATTAATGGGAAAATTCACCAGTTATAGTAATAATAATAATAATTATCATTATTATTTTTATTATATTATTATCATAATTTTTCAAAACAGTTTGTAGTATCCACGCATATATATATATATATATATATATATATATATATATATATATTATATATATATATATATAGTATGTATGTATATATATATATATGAATATATATATATATATATATATATATATATATATACATAATCCTCACTGTGACCCATTCCCTTTACCATTTAGCTCCCGAATTCAGCTTCGAAATGCCCAAGCATCGATTTTTGGGATGGGGTTGCCAGCCCGCCCCTCCGAGTTATGAAAGATGTATATAGTATATACCACACGTATACATTAGTCCCCGCATGTGTTTACACAGCCCAGCCCAATTACCCCGTTTCTTTGTTTGGCTTCCCGTCTGTCATCACGATGATGATGATGATGATGATGATGATAAAAACACTGAAGCGACAACACTACTTGATCTGCGTCCGCATCGAATTACAGGAAACACTGTGTTGTTCATTCTGGTCTCGCCGCTACTTCCTCGACCGGCTTCGTTTATTATCTGGTCGACTTCTCGCTCACCTCACGTTAGGTTATTCATTTGTGATCTGTTTTTTTTTTTTATGTTTCTGTCTTCCCGTTTTTATTTCCTGTCTGTCTTGTCTCGACGTCATCAGCGCGTCCTTTGGTTTTCTTTCTTTCGAGTGTCTCTGTTTCTTTTACGGTTTCCTCCGGGCTGTTGTTCTTGTCGGTCGCCTGGTCACCACTTCGATTCTTCCTGTCCATAATTGCCAACAATCACCGAGTTCGCTCACTCTTCTCTTCTCTCTCTCTCACTCTCTCTCTCCCCGTCATAGACCCCGCCGGGGTCTTCCCCTTACTCTCCAGGTCCCCCAACCCCCGACACCCTTGTCTCCATCCCCTTCCTCCCCCACTACTACCTCCTCTCTCTCTCTCTCTCCTATGCTTCTGCCCTGCGCCCTTTGAGTTGACCCACCAAACATAATCCAGTGCATCCATATCGTCTCATTCGTCCGTGACTTCCGCTTAATGGCGGAAGGGGGATTTCGTTCAAGATGCTTCGATATTAATCGATTTTCATTATTCTGAAGTTGTCGCTGCACCGAATCTCTCCCACTGTTAAATCTGGCGTCATTCGTCTCGAGTCTTTGAAAATGCATTACGTAACGGAAGTCGAAGTCAGCGAGATAGCATTCGGAGAAGACTCGGAGCTGCATGGGGTGGGGTTGAATTTCAATCTAATCTCTCAATTATGCTTTTGAACGAGTAGTAACGGAAGCCTCGATATTACAAAGGTTCTCTCTCTCTCTCTCTCTCTCTCTCTCTCTCTCTCTCTGTTGGTTTTACAGGCTATCAATATTGCAGGGAATGGTCCAACAGTTGGCCATACGTGGTGCCATGGGAGAAAATTTAATATTGCTAAATGGAACCGTTTGCTCTATACATATATCGTAATTGTTGTATTCTGATTGACCTTCTGATAAAAAATGGTGGATGTTTCATACGCTTTTCCGTCACTGCGTATCTGCTACAGCGCGAACTGCATTTCCCCCAAATGCATCAAGAAACCATGACAAGGAAAACATAATATTTGCTTAGGGTTGACAGAACGGCATTCCTACATGCACCAATGACGGTAACAATTGCAGTCATGCAGTCACCCACATCAATAAAATCAGAAATTGGAAATTTATAAAAACAGTTTCGCGTGACTTCAAGTAAGTGGATGAAGGCGTAACTTTGCCCTCGGAAGCGCACAAGCTCGCATTCACACACAAACACACACACGAGCAAACGACTGCTATAGGGATGTGCATGGCAGCTACGCAGTGAAAATATCATATGTCTGAGTCGGACCAATGAGTTTGATACTAAACATATCTACAGCTTGAATGGCCCTCTTTATCCTTCCCAGACTGTACAGAAAGGGCATCGTGCTGAGGGGGGAGGAGGAGGAGGAGGAGGAGGAGGAGGAGGAGGGGGAGGAGGAGAGAGGGAATTGGATGTGGAAGATAAGGGGTTCAAGTCGAGGGTGGAGGAAGGAGGAAGAGGAAGAGGAAGAGGTGGAGGAGGAGGCGGAGGAGGAGGAGGAGGAGGTGTAGGGGGAGGAGGAGGGAGTGGAAGAGAAATGAGGGGAGGGGGAATTGGATGTGGAAGAGTCAAGTCGAGGGTGGAGGAAGGAGAAGAGGAAGAGGAAGAGGAAGAGGATGAGGAGGAGGAGGAGATGGAGGAGGAGGAGGAGGAGGAGGGAGTGGAAGAGAAGTGAGGGGAAGGGAGAAATTGGATGTGGAAGAGAAGGGGTCAAATCGGGGTGGAGGAAGGAGGAAGAGGTGGAGGAGGAGGAGGAGGAGGAGGAGAGATTGAGAGGGGAGTGGGGAAATCGGATGTGGAGGGGGAGGGGTCAAGCCGGGAATGGGGTTTAGTGGGGTTGGTTCTAATATCCCGGACCATTATTTGATGGGGCTTAGTTTAGCAAGCAAAGCCATATAACCTAATTATTTATACTATCGTATTTGTAACAGTGTAATTATAATCATATTTCAGTTTTATTTATATAATTATTTTAATTTTCATTTGTATAATTGTTATCATGCATCTCGAAATAATATCTATCTTTTGTTGTTGGCCTTGAGCTGAAAATAAAAACTATTATTATTATTATTATTATTATTATTATTATTATTATTATTATTATTATTATTATTATTATTATTATTATTATTATTATTATTCCCACTTCCTTCATTTTATCTTCCATTAACTTCGTTTGCTCAGTCATGATATTAATATATTGAATGTATTTGTAATATTGTTATTTCTCCCTCACTCATTAATAGGAAATATGATGAGTTTCTTGATTTTGTCTTTCTTTAACGTGACTTCCACTGCATGATGTTCAGGATCTCCAAATAAATTGAATTTTACGTTTTCCGTCATTTAAGCTTTCGGTAGACGTCATCGACTTTTTACAGCGTAGACTCTCACAAAACGATATTTTCAAAGACAGCCTTCTGAAGTATACCAAAGAAAAAAATATATATTTCGCTCAATCGACGTCCTTACTTTCTTTTAATCAAGCATTTCTCACTTTTTCCCCTTATTCCTGGATTTATCTGTTTAGCGCTTTATTGGCTTAATAGCCTCCCGCTGATTCCACTCTAGGACTTTTAAAACGTCCAAAATGAACTATAAAGCGAAAAAAGAGGGACGAAAAATGATGATTATTTTTTTTGTTATTTTTTTTTTTTGTTAATCGTGATTCCCATTTCGAAGTATTAACGAAAGGCTGATCGGTCGGGATTTGACTTTCCATGAGTTCACAAAAGCATTCATTAAGTGAAATGCGATGGCAAAGGAATTTATAGTCATCAATGATTTTGGGGAGGATATTACTCTCTCTCTCTCCCACTCTCTCTCTCTCTCTGTTCTATCTGCTCATATGTCCGATATATTCTAGTGCTTTTCCCTTTATCTTTCCTTTGGCTTGCCTACTGATTATTATTTCTCTCTCTCTCTCTCTCTCTCTCTCTCTCTCTCTCTCTCTCTCTCTCTTCGAGACAGAAATCCACAAAATAATTTGAGACCATACTAGATGTGACGGAAGTAGTTCTAATTATCCGTAGGAGAAGGAAAAGTGATATAATAATGATAATAATAATAATAATAATAATAATAATAATAATAATAATAATAATAATAAATAAATAAATAAATAAATAAATAAATAAATAAATAAAAAACAGTATATCTTGACAGTTTCAGTATTTTTGGTGGCACCAACTGAATGGATGAAGGATGAAGGTTACAAACACGTACATTATATATATATATATATATATATATATATATATATATATATATATATATATATATATATATATATATATATATAGCCTATGTGTTTGTATGTGTATATCTGTATACAGTGTATCCATTGAAACAAGCGACTGCCTGCCTTTTGGAAACCTTTCCGTTTGATCATGGCGACTCAGCCTTGAAAATCCTGGATGATTTTGCGCCGGCCAGAGAGAGAGAGAGAGAGAGAGAGAGAGAGAGAGAGAGATGCGGCGATGAAGTGATAATCCATCCGCATTTTGATTAATTTGGCGCCGAAGATTTACCTTTGAGTGAAAAGCGATTAAGTGAATAATTAATGTGTGTTATCCATGATCGGGTTGATTTGATTTTTCATCAGCGGCGGATACACGCAAAAACAAATAATGAAGGTAATTTTTTTTTTTTTTGGTCGGGGGTTAAAATGTTCATCATTGCATTGCACTTCAGTGAATAATTTATGAGTTGGTGTAGATGATCGCCGTATCATGTTTTTGTTGCAGGTGGGTAACTAATTGGTCATATGATTAATTGATGAGTCAAACCAGTGATATAAGAGCGGAGTTTACAAAGTACGTTTACATACACAATCGCTCGACCAGCGGCAATAATTATTATGCACTATTGACATATGCAGTATAAGCGTGCTCGCATTCGTATGCAGCCTGTGCGCATATGCATATATACATACATAAAGGCAAATGCCACGAAGGAATATGGAAACAATGGAGTGGCTGCTAGGCCTTTCGACACACGGTCCTTTACTAGAAGAAAGGCCCTAGCAACCACTCCGTTGTTTCATTTTTCCTTCGTGTCATTTACCTTTACTTATACATTCATCATGTCCCATATCTCCGTGAATCAGTTATACTAAAATTCCTTAACATATATACATAGGCTACATACATACATACATACATGCATGCATTCGTCGATACGGAATCCATGATATTTGTTTCTGCCCTTGTATGGCGTCCTCGGACTCTTCGGAAGAATAACAGCTCTTTGTGGTTTCGCCAACAAGCGCCAGACTCGGGTCTAATCTACGAGGATTTTCGCACATTAGGACAAAGCTGCTCGCCGGTATATTCATACTCGGTTTGCGATCATGGGATCAGAGTATAGAGATGGGCTCTCTTCCTCTCCTCTTTCCTGTGTGACAAAAGGGCCCCCAATGCTTGCCGTCTTACAGAGCCACCTATTCCGTATAAGCTCCTTCCTGCCGCTGTTGTTTAGGTGCTGGCTGACCCTTTGAGACTGACATCTGTACAAAATATCTTCCTGCAGAAGCTTCTTATACATATAAATATATACCCTGGTCGGGCATATGCCCACTAGTCGCGTTTAGAAGCGTTCGAGGGCTGGCACGTATATACTTCCAAGCGCCCTCCATGTCACAGTAGTAGTCGTTTATAACATCATTAAATTTAGGGAGGGAGTGAGCAAGCTCAAAGACCCGGTGTTGATATCAGGGATAATGCCCAGTAATCCGCCCCCTATTATGACAGGCCGTAGGGTCGAAATGGCCATTGCTAGACCGAGGTCGAGTGATCCGTACGGCCACCACCATCGCAAAACGATCGCAGACTGTTCCCCGCCCTCCCGCGATCCGATTCAGAGACAAAATGAAGGAAAGGGAGAGACTCAACCCGAGAGCCTCTGGGGTGGCCAACTCTTCAAGAAGACTCTTTCATCGCTCTGTGAATGTGTCTGTGTTATGAGAGCGCGCTTGTGCTTGGGCAAGAGATGCATGCAGGCAGTGCATGGTTTCCCTACAGGCCAGTTGCCTCAGTTGCTAGGCAGAATTTGCTCAAAATGTGCGGAATTCGATCCTGTCAGTGCGGGTGATATAAAAATCGAAGCACAAGGCGTGAGATGTAATAGATGCCAAGACAGCTGCGCGGGTTCACTTCGTCCTGTGAGCCATTGAATAGGGCATGTGAAGTACAATATTGTTCCCAGCTCTTATTTTCTCTCTCTCTCTCTCTCCCTCTCTTTCTCTCACTCTGTGTCTCGAGACCGCCTCAATGGTTTTTCCATAAGACTTGGTCCATTTCCAGTTCTCTTCATGCCCTCGCTGGAGGGAGCAACGTTTCCTCTATGCGCCTAGAACAATGACGAGAACAAATACTTCTAGAGATTAATGTAAGATCGCACATTTTGGAAAACGTTAACCTAAAGCATACGAATACTATACATAAGCCCTGTGAAGTTTATAATAAGCTGTCCTGCGTCTTTATTTTCTTTAATTTCGAATGTTTGTCCCGAGGGCGCCTCCTCCCGGCGAGTGTTTTTGCAACCCCTCTCATGGCGGTTGAGCTTAACATAACCAACGGTATCATGGCTCGTATCAACTGGGTTCCCGCAGCGTTTCGAGGTCCTCCGGTCGGGGCTCTTCTCTCTCTCTCTCTCTCTCCCCCCTCTCGATCCCAACTGCCGAAAGATCTCTGGAGCTTGAAAAAGAACGCTAATTTAATGGGGTTTGATGTGGATTTGCCGAGTGATTACGAACAGGGGAAGGGGGTATTTTGAGGGCCGGCCCCGCGCCGTTTCGTGTGTAAAAGATGATTTGTGGCGGGTCGTCTCCAACCAGCAGCACCAGAAGCCGAAGCAACGTGAGCTCTCAAACGAATTCGCTCTGTTTGTCGACAGTCTCTCCCCCCGTGCGAGTGATGTTGTCTTTCGGGTTGTGTTTTGATGGTGATTAAATGTATTCAGATACTTTTGTTGGCTAGATTTCCGCCCCCGCCCGCACAATTATCTTGTAGATCATTCATTGTTTTAGTGTCGAAATATTTGATGTCCAAGAATCGGTTGATTGAATCTAACACCAGCACCAAAACTTTACGTATATATATATATGTAAATATACATATATATATATATATATATATATATATATATATATATATATATATATATATATCTATATACATATATATATTTTGTATATCTATATATATATATATATATATATATATATATATATATTATATATATATATATATATTATATAAATATAGATAATATCATATAAATGTGTTTGTAACCCAAAATCTAAAATGAGAATAATCCTAAAGAAAATCATATGGCAAAATTAAATAAAAATATGTTAATGAGCCGACAAAAAGCGAAAAGCACCTATAATAAGACTGTGACATTAGCACAAGTTGAGGTAAAATTCGATAGTTTTCTGTGAGAGCGGAAACCGATTCATGGTAAATGAATTCCAAGAAGTATAACAGAAAAGGAAACATTATATATATATATATATATATTTATATATAATTTATATATATATATATAATATATATATATATATATATACGTAATATATATATATCATATATATAATATATATATTATATATGTATATATATATACATATAATAATAACATATATAATTAAATATATAATATAATATATATAATATATATATATATAATATATATATATATATAATATATATATACACGTGTAGGGAGAGGGGGGAGAGAGAGAGAGAGAGAGGAGAGAGAGAGAGAGAGAGAGAGAGAGAGAGAGAGAGAGATTCTCGAATCGGGATCTGGTATCACTTGATTACAGGGTAGGATATCTGATCGTCCTCGCCCTCCTGTAGCGCCTTTTGTGCAGTTTATTGGGGGAAAAGCATTTCGTGGCGTTTATAGAGTACTGCTGCTTCTACACAGCAGCAGATTGAGAGTGAGTGCGTGTGTGCGTGTACGTGTATGTGTGTGTGTGTGTGGTGCGTGTGTGTGTCTATATCGGGTGACCGGGTTGTTGGTGGCAGGGGAGCAGTTCTGAATAAATAGAGGAGAGAGAATGAAAATAGAACATAAATCATAGATACTTTCTTTCATTTGAAATTTAAATTCGCGTCGCAAAAGTTGAGGTCAGTGCCGCCGCAGACAGATGAGATTTATTTATATATGAGCAACGAAGGGAATAATTTGACGTGTTGCGAAAATGCTACGAGATGAGAATTTGTGTTTAAACAGCTTTCTTTCATTAAATATATATATAGTATATATATATATATATATATATATATATATATATATATATATGTATATATATATATATATATATATATATATATATATATATATATATATATATATCTATCTAGCTTTCTATCTATCTATATATATATATATATGCTATATATATATATATATATATATATATATATATATATATATATATATATATATATATATATATTTCCACCTTCATCAAGTATTTAACAAGGGGGGAAGTTAGTCCACCGAAATATAGTCCTTAGCTTTAAACCAGAGTGTTTCAATGGGCCTTTTATATTGAGTCGTATCATGTTTATACAGAATTTATTTACATGTAGTACATATATATATATAAAATATATATATAGATATATATATATATATATATATATATATATATATATTATATATATATATATATAATATATACCTATATACTATATACTATATATATATATATATATATATATATATATATTTGACTTTGAAAATCACAGTAGATGCACGTGACTTCATTAAATAAGCGAATACCACAGGAAATTGATAGGCAGAAATCCAGCGCTTTCGTCTTTAATAAACCACTGTCAAGGAACGAATGACTTATATATATATATATATATATATATATATATATATATGTATATGTATATACATATATATATCTACAAACTCAAACTTGTTTCCAAATGGCCTTAAAGAAAATCTAAAATTCTGAAGTACTTTTCGAATGCTCTGGGAGAGCGCCTTTCTACGGGGGCCCTTGACATTCACCTTCTCAAAGTTTCAAGGGTCCAAAAAGGTTGTCGCCCTTAAAAAAAAAAAAAAAAAATTAAATCTTTTTCGTCAGAATTTTGTTCCAATTTGCTTATTATGTCTCAGTTTCAAAAGAATTGGTCATTATCAAAAGTTCTGACCTGAACTTTTGCAATTGTATAATACTCCGTCAGTTTTGTTCTTCCGGTGCTACATTGATGTTTTTCTTTATGAATTATTATCTCTAAGTTGATTTATCTTCTGTTCTGTCTACCCTGTTTTCAAGGTTTTCGCTCATATGCATTCTCTTCTCTGGAAGTGTTATTCTGCAAATCTTATGCCTCTTAAACGTTAGTTTTTACCGGTTTTAGATTAATAATAATAATAATAATAATAATAAAAATAATAATATAATAATAATAATAATAATAATAATAATAATAAGTAATCATAATAATAATAAATTTAGTAATCATAATAATAATAGTAATAATAATAATGATAATAATAATAATAATAATAATAATAATAATAATAATAATAATAATAATAATGGCTGATTTAGCTGCGTTAATTTTATGATGAAGGACTTTCTCAAGTCTTCTTAGTGTTGATTTTTCAGTATTTTTTTAGACCTGTAGAGAATTAACGCAACCGAATCAGCCACTACTTTCAACAGAGTTGTTTAAAAGAAGGTCTACTTCCCAAATAATAATAATAATAATAATAATAATAATAATAATAATAATAATAATAATAATAATAATAATAATAATAATAATAATCCAACAAGCTCCGAATTAGCTATAAAGGTTATTATTGTGAATCTGACTGTACAACAGATAGGACTTTAGAAAAATACGGAAATCTAAAGTAGGGCTGGAATGTACCATTTTGTTTTGTGGGATGAAAACCAGATAGTCTGAACGTTATTAACTATGCGATGCAATATAACAATTAAAAGGATTAATACTAGACATTTTGTTTTGTGGAATGAAAACCAGATAGTCTGAACGTTATTAATTATGTGATGCAATATAACAATTAAAAGGATTAATACTAGACATTTTGTTTTGTGTGATGAAAACAAGATAGTCTGAACGTTATTGATTATGTGATGCAATATAACAATTAAAAGGATTCACAACTAGACATAAAAGAAGTAATTCTTGACAGACGAATCCAGTCATTTAAACATTTCGCTTTCGAGAACAGGGGAATGCTATGAATCGAGTCCAAGACGCCGGAAGAATGTTCTTATTCCAAACAAATTAACAAAATGACTAGATAAAAAAAATATTCCTAAGATATTTGCAAAAATGCCCAGTTTATAGCCAGAAGGGTACGCAAATTCCTTTGTCTCTGCAGGAATTTGTTTTCGTGAACTTTAAATATATATATTTTCGAGTATAATTTGTGCTCTGCATTTACCTTCACGGACGTTGAAAATGAAGCTACTACAGGCTTCAACATTGGGATCAGCATAAATCGATATCTCTGTTTAGAGAGATTTTGACCCTAATCAGACTAAACTTCAGAACAAGAACCGAACCAACAAGTGTGGGACAAATGAAAAATACAGAGGTCAAACCAGATTACCTCATTATCCTTTAATAAGAAAGTGATACGCTGGCACAACCACCACTAGCCAATATGAAGGTTTCGTAATCATGCTTGGCTACCTGAGGTTATGAAATCGGAAGCTGTAATGCCGTTAGCTACCCAGAACCAGATAACGAAACATTCCGACTCTCTGGATGTGGGTTTAACATTCCAAATCTATGATAAAAAATCTAAAAAATTCGAAGAAACGCAGTGAGATTTTTTCCGCGCAGTGAAACAAAATATCAAACAGGAGGTTTCCATTCCGAAAGTCAACATGATTAATCTCGCGTAGACTGCGGGAATCTATAGCTCCTTCCTTGTTCCCCCAATCCGTTAGAAGTACGTCTACTGAACAATTTTTTCGCGAGTTAACCGAGCTTGATTTGGGTCCACGCGACTCCATCGCCCGAAGAGTGATAATTATTTAAACTAAGGGCGTCGCAGATCCTACTCGTAACAAATTTGATTAGTATAACTGACAAGATTCTTTTCATGATAAATAATTCTTTTTTTACTCTGTCACTGCTTCTTGTAGTAGTGATAGTCGGCTGTTATTAGACAAGTTATTAATATCATCGTTGATGCTGCGGTTAATATCACTGTTATGATTGTTAATCATTTCTAGCTTTTCATCGCCCTTTAGACAGTTGTTGTTTACCAAAGGTATGTTCCACATAGGAATGCATACTATATATATATATATATATATATATATATATATATATATATATATATATATATATGAGTCATATCACATTACCGTGATTCATATATATGCATACATCAAGCTACAAATATCCTTTAATATCTAATTCGCTCTACCTCTGAATAAATATACTTTCATATATGTTAATCTAAAGGGAGTTTTTTAGCCGATAAGAAATTTGTCGGCGCACGACTAAAATTTTCCCCTACGGTTAACACATACGCAAAATATATTAATTCCAAGGTAGAGCGAATTAGATATTAAAGGGCATTTGTAGACTCAATTGTATATATATATATATATATATATATATAATATATATATATAGTATATGATATATATATAGAAAAAAATATTATATTATGTATATATCATATATAATATTAATATATATATGTATATGTATATATATGTATATATATACAGAGAGAGAGAGAGAGAGAGAGAGAGAGAGAGAGAGCAGCAGAGTCGATATCAATTTATATATCTCCCTCTCAAAGTCGCTGTCTATATTCGCTTCTAAACCAGGACACGGTTCGAATCCTGGCTGTGGCCGAATAATTCACTTCCCAATGATAATTCCGCACGGTATCAATGATTCGCAAGACACATCGAATTCTATAATTAATAAAGTATCAGAGGCTTAAGATAATCGAAAACGAAAAAAAAAAAAAGGAAATCAAACCATCTTTCCGCACCTCATTGGAGAAAAGAGCGCGCACCTCATTCACACTCGCCTCATCATCACCGCGCCCTCATGTATATACCTACCTACTACACCATCACTCATCATCGCCAGCGACGAGGATTTCCCCCGTGATGAATTCCATGATGGATGAAGCCATCAAGAGGCTCCGGACCTTCCCCATTCTCCACCTGGTTCCTCCGACATTGAATTTCGTCCACGCTTTAATGCCTTCCCTGGGCGTCATGCGCGACAGTTGTCACTGATGAAGTGATCACGCCTTTGTCATAGTCACCTCCGCCGCGGGGGGAGGGGGAGGGGGAGGGGGAGGGGAGGGGGGGGCGAGTAGGATGGGATGGGGGAGGAAATGAGGTGGGGGGGTTGGGAGGAGGTGGGATGAGGGGAGAGTGAGTGAGGGCAAGGAGGTTAGATTCCTTGAGTGAGGGGATTTTGGGGCAGAGTTGGGGGAGGGGAGGAAGTGGAGAGGAGGCAGTGGGAGCGGGAAGGGGCGGTAGGGAAGGGGAGGAAGAAGTGGGGAGGGGGAAGGGGAGGTAGGAGAAGGGAAAGGGGGGAAGGAATGGGGAGGGAAGATGGCGAAGGGCTCCTTGCTGGACGGCACCTATCTATTTATCTATCTACTGGTCTATCTATCCATTTACCTATATTTATCTATATTTTTCTGTCATATCTATCCTTTACTTCTACGACCTCCCTAGGTCATATGAACTCAGGTCACTTCCAACCCCGAACCCACCCTCTTATCTTCCCAGTTCGCTTTTTTGTAGTCCTTTGTTTAATTTTAGGATGTTTTCGAGTTCCTTATATCTCATATCATTTGCTATTTTTTGAGTCTTTATTTTCTGGTTATATTTATTTCTTTTTATCACTGAAAATTGCCCTTTCCTAGCAACCACAATTTTTTAAAATGTTTATTCTAATTTCTAAAATTAAAAACTATCATTCTGTTCCTACCTCGACGTCTCTGTCACCATTCATCTTTCAGGGGGGAGAGAGAGAGAGAGAGAGAGAGAGAGAGAGAGAGAGAGAGAGAGAAAGTATAGCCATTCTAATAAGAGCAGGATGACGATGAAGCATACGATTGAAACGGGTCTGTTTGCTTGATAATGGCGAGAGGGAGTTTGAGAAAGGAGAGAGAGAGAGAGAGAGAGAGAGAGAGAGAGAGAGAGAGAGAGAGAGAAATTCGAGGCAATAGCACTTAGCATATTCACTTCCGTTTTTTGTCTATTTAGGGAAAGGGATTTAGGAGGATAGCCGCCGTTGGGTAGGTGTTATGGTTCCGTTTTCTGTGCGTGATAAGGGTTTATAAGCACTGGAAGTTTTAAGGGAGAACTACCCTAAAGTTAGGCGGCGAAGTGATAGCAGCACCAAGAGAGGCCAAAGATATATATATGACTGTACAAACGAGGTCTGGACCGGGAGTGTAGAAAGCGAAGCGATATCAAGCTGAAAGTAATTGCTCGTCAGGAAGAAACGTTACAAGTATTTTATGCTGACAGTATTACAGTTAGAAAGTGATCGACGGCCAATTTAATATTTTAATAAACGTAAACTTTGTGGGAGTGATATGAAGCGTAACACGATACCGTCAGACTGAAGCCATATACTCGGAAAGATGGACAGATTTACTCTCACGCGAAGGACTAATCAGACAGGTGGCTGGGGTTTCCCGTAAACATATATGAGTACAAGCGGGATCTTTACAACCATAAGTACAATATTCTTTTAAAACACAACCTCCGGCCAAAGTTTGTTGACCTGCAGATATAACGAAATTCTAAAAACAGAACAAAATAGTTTTAGGGGATACACGCCAGGCTAGGCTCACAGACCCCGATTATCGGGAGACAAACACGGTGCGAATAATCTTCGTGGATTATTCGTTGACGATTTTTTTTTTTTCTGAATATAACAAGTCACGTGTTAGTAATCGGCAGACAGTCAAAAGTACAATCATAAAAATAGATTAAAGCGAGTAGGAGACAAGGAATGCTTTCCTGAAACTAATTTATTTATTTATGACTTTGCTTTGAATATAATGAGTTACAAATGTTTACAATTGGTAGATGGTCAAATCCACAATAACGAGCATACATTAAATCGAGCAGGAGGCAATGAAGGAATTTTTGTAATCGTGTTTTTTTTATGTAAATAAATTCTTCTGTTAAAACAGGATACGTCTCAAGTATAAAAGGTCCATTAAAACACTGGTTTAAAGCTAGGGACTATATTTCGGTGGACTCACTTCCACCCTTATCAAGCAAGGGTGGAAATGAGTTCACCGAAATATAGTCCTTAGCTTTAAATTAGTGTTTTAATGGACCTTTTATACTTGAGATGTTTATGTATTTATAAAACCGTTTCTCTAACTGGATCGTTTCTCAATCTTCAGGCATTTGAACCGGCTCTGCCTTTATCACGCTCTCTTCATTCAGAATAATTAATTCCTACAATAGGAAATGTATGCATTTGAACTGTTGTCTCAACGATTTCTTCCAGTCATAAGGATTAATTCATACCATAGAGAATGTAAAGAAATATCTAATTAAGTACACAAGAACTGAAGCATTAGATAATGAGTATTGAAATTAGCAATGAAAGGCGGAAGTCGATAATGAAATACCGGAGATAAATGCAAAGAAAAAGGTGTTACTTCGGTTCTTCCGAATACCCTAAGCAGTAAGTGTCGTCCGTCGCTTTTATCAGCAAGTAATTAATCATTCGTATGTTGTCGGTACACATAGCAGCTGCCTGTCTCTCTCTCTCTCTCTCTCTCTCTCTCTCTCTCTCTCTCTCTCTCTCTCTCTCTCTTCCCTTCTTCCATTTATCGCCGTGAATACTGCAAAAGGTACTTTGGCCCGATCCTCCTACTGTTGTATTGACAACATCCATTTTTTTTTTTTTTTTTGTCGGTCCATTCTAACTAATTTGCATATCAGAACTTTTATGTTTCCGCTGTTGATATATGATACTATTATTATCACTAATCTCTCTCTCTCTCTCTCTCTCTCTCTCTCTCTCTCTCTCTTTCTCTCTCTCTCTCTCTCTCTACAGTATGTTTCTCTCGCGTTCTCTCCAGCCAGTTCTTCGATGGAAGGATTCTCAAAATATTATTTTCATAATAGACAAATTCTGTGCCGCCATATTTACTCTCACTGTGATGGAAGTTTATGTCATGAATTCAAAGTACTTGGAACAATGCTCAAAATACATCACGCATACGTATATACAAATGTGTCATGTAAGTTTTCTTTTACGTGCTGTAATTCGTAATCGTAAGTTTAGCTTTATTTTCGTCCTTTGTGCTCACACACGTACACACACACGCACACAAAAATTTATATATATATATATATATATATATATATATATATATATATACAGATATATATATATATATATATATATATATCTGTATATATACATATATATATATATATATATATATATATATATATATATATATATATATATATATATATATATATATATAATAAAATATCAGGATAGATCCCTTTCTCTTACAACGCATTATCTCTAGAGGGTGATATCATTCAAGTTCTCAGGAAATATTGTCGAGTGAGGTTGCCAGCCACACCCTTGCCTAAAATATACGCAAGAAATAATATGGGATGTAGGTGGTCCCCCATTCAAGAGTTAACCATTCCCACCGTTACTTAATCATACTAACAGGGCGACTTACGCTATAACGAACGGTTTACAGTCATCAAATGTAATACGATATACCTTTTTCCTTAGAGGGCGTGGCGCCATGGCGTGTTTACTTTGAGGCTCTCAACAAGTTTTATGGGTATAAGGATGTAAGGCTCGGAGTCGACTCTGTGCACATACAGCACTGTTTGTTCGAAGTTACTAACCAATGGACTACTAAGTGTACACACACACCCACACACACACATAAACACAAGAAAGATGAGGAAGGCCACATACGGAACATGTTGTTTCTGGAAGATATCCGACTTAATTATAGTACGGCGCAATCTGGATGAAAATGATTACGGCACTAATCACTTCACAAAATACTAAAGCTCTCTTTTCACATTTTTTCCCCTTTTAATGTTTTTATACCGAATAGAGGGAAGGGGAACTTTTATAGTGCCTTATTAATCTATAAAGTCTATGATCTCTCATCTGTAATTCTTGGGCGCTCTTGCGGACACAGGCCCAGTATGCGCATGCGCTCAAACACGGGGAAAATGTATTCTGAAAGCCGCTGGATGAATTTACTCCTTTCTTCTTCACGCTATCCTACCTTTTTTGAGATAGGATCTACCCGGGGTCCTTAAGGTCTTTGGCCACTGGGAGATTCAGTTCCAGATTATAGAAAAAAGGGAGAATAGCGCGCGAGAGAGCTCGCGAGAGAGCGCTCTTCCCTGGCCATTCGTCCACTCCAACAGGTTGCAAACAGGCTCCTTTCAAAGTTGCACATCATCCGCGCTCTAGAGTTATGAAGGCAATTTGTGGCCCAGGGCGCAAGGGGGTGGGGGTTTGCAGGGGAGAAGGGGTCTGGGGCGAGTGTGCCGTACTTTGTTAGCGGCGATGATGAAGCATGCATGCGTACGCAGGCCGTGAGAGTAATAACTCGTAAAGGAACTTAATATTTTTTAGAGAAATAAGGAAGACACGTGCACGCCCTATTCCAGAAACGTGCGAGTGAATAGACGCACATGCGCAGTGACACTCGTCTCTTGCAGAGACTTAATGGAAAATTGATTTCATTTTCATTTGTACTATTTTGGCCTCGTTTTTTCTTCAACTGGAACCACAAACAACATCGAGAGTAATTACGAAAACGTTGGTATTATTGGTGTGTCTATTAATATTTGATATAAAACCGACGATAATGAAGAAAAGGCCCATTGAATTTGTTTCCTTTTTCTTTTATTAATATACACATTTTGACTACTAAACAGTTAACAAAAGACCACTCTTTTCCTGCGTCCTTTTTCAGAGTGTCTTGGTATATGATATTTGTAAAGTGTTCGTTTAAAAAAAAATACGTTTATATATACAAGAAAAAAAAAAAACAGAAATTTCACGTAATGAGGGTTATCATATTATTCTCATCATCATTATCATTGTTGTTGTTACTGTTGTTATTGGGAATTAACTCACTTTCTATATATATATTATTATTAATAACTAATATATTATCTATATTATATATACATATATTATATTATAATATATAGATATTATATAGTTAATTATTAATTACTATATTATTATATTATATATATGTATATATATACATATATATGTGTGTGTGTGCGTATGTGTACATACATGTGTGTATTTATAGATTAATATTATTTACTGTCTAACCTACGACAACGGATAAGACGACCAAGAACAAGGAGGAAAGAGAGAGAGTAGAGAGCGAGAGAGAGAGAGAGAGAGAGAGAGAGAAGTAGGAAAGCCTCAAACCCCCAAAAAAGCTTCTTTACTTACACTGAAATGAGGAATGATATTCTTATGAAGCTTTCCACAAAATATT
>NC_087210.1:72146403-72151403 GCF_015104395.2 Macrobrachium nipponense | reverse complement strand
CTGAAATACATTCCTCAGATTCAGCGTTGGCAGCAGCTGGGAGCGAACTCGGGCTACCAGATTGGTAGGCTAGTATGCAACCGACTCGTCCAGCGAAGAACTTACTTATTGCCGAAACTAGGTTAGACAAATTTAAGGAAACCCGTTATACCTTACTGAAGGCTCCTCTGTATATATTTATAGCCTAAATATCTATGTAAAATATCTAGATATCCAGTGTAGTTTCCCGTCCAGGTAATATAGATTGTCAACCCTGTCTTAATTTAGGATTTTTTACAATCAGTTTTGGTAAACTGACCTTAAAATCACGTTAACCGTACAAGATAAATGTAAGAGTTCAGTTTCAACTTAATATACTATTGTATTGCCATAAAATACAATTAAACATGTGGATAAGAAAAATCAAAGTAGCCCAGTCAGGATAAACTAGGGCATTCTTCGAATTCACCAGAATGTGTCTGTAAGAAATATAGATTCCCAGCCCTGTCACATCAGCCCCCTACGCTCCCCCCCTCCCTCAAAAAAATCAACTTTCAATATAAGATTGTATTGCAATAAAATACAATTAAACACGTGAATATCAAAGTAGCCCACTTAGGATAAAATAAACCACTCTTCGAATCCACCAGAACATGTCTGTAAGAAATATAGATTTCCATCCTAACAAATAAAAAAAAAACTTTCTAAATCCCCCTCATCGATAAAAACTGCTACGAAAGCAGGAAAAAAATGTATAAATATCCTCATCGATAAAAACTGCTACGAAAGCAGGAAAAAAAAAAAAATTCTAAATCTCCTCATCGATAAAGAAAAAAAAAAAAAAAAAAACTGCTACGAAAGCAGGAGATAGTACCCGGCGCATGCGCAGTCTCACCTACAGATCCAGCGAGTGAACTTGTAGTACTACAGGCCAGAACGTGGCTATAAAAAATCGAGATCCAGGCCGCCCGCACGCCCCGTCTCACTTAAGGGCGAGATTGATGGCAGGAGATGATAAGGGAGAGGGCAAACAATGCCGTCCGACCTCCTCCGGACAACTGCGAATTCGCTAATGAAGATAATGCTTCCCCTTTGAGTGACGCAAATGGCGGGCCGTGGCGAACCAGTGATTATTGTCGCGATAATCATGTTAATGGACTAATTATAGCAATTAGAGGAAAAATGGGCACTGCAAGCAAGTGTTCTCCTGCGGCTCGGATTGGTTCCGAGGAGGAGGAGGAGGAGGAGGAGGAGGAGGAGGCCTGCCGGTGGGTATGTAGAAGCCTACGATGGGCACGAAGAAGGAGAGAAAGAGAGACTGACAGGCACACAGATTGATCAAAAAACGTTTTTTTTTCTCTTTAAGCAAGCAAGTGTTCTCTTGCGGCTCGGATTGGTTCCGAGGAGGAGGAAGGAGAGACGACAGGACAACCACAGATTGATCAAAAAATAGTTTTTTTCCTTTTATTTTTTCTTTGAAGCAAGGCAAGGATGGTTTCCTCTTGGCGGCTCGGATTGGTTCCGAGGGGTAGGAAGGAGGAGGGAAGGAAGAGGAGGGCCGGAGGCTTGATCGTGGGGTCTGTAAACAGCCACGGTCCAGATGTGTATCTAGACCGTGGTAACAGCCAACGATGGGCAAGAAGAAGAAAAGAACGAGAAACACAGACAGACAGAGATTAATCATAAAACTTTTTTTTTTTAAATATCTTTCTTTTCTAGGATTTCCAGCTGATGGAACACTATATAGAAATGTCGAGGCTCAAGAAGATTTTGAAGCGAAGAGATGAAGAAGCGAGTAATTAATTAGATAAAAGGCAATATCACACAACCAGTATATAAGTGTCCGCCCTTAAGAAATGAATAAATGAATACAAGGACGAGAATCCTGACACTTTTCTCAATGGCTGACGACACTTAGGTACTGGCCGTTTCTACTGGCTAATGCAAGAGCGTCAAACATAAATGAACACTAACATATATATATATATATATATATATATATATATATATATATATATATATATATATATATATATATTTCTATCTCACTCCTCCGAAGTATAGGTATAGGGCTCACCTCGCGAAGGAGGAGAAGGTATTAATACTGTTTACTTTCGAGGGACGACTCGCTCAAGAAAGGGAGAGCGCCCACATCCAGATATCGTCTTATCTGGGACATAATTATTTTCGGAAAGTGACGCGGAGTCGACCTTAGATGTTTGTCTCAACATGTTAATGACCCCAGTTGAATGACAGTAATTACAGCTCTTGGCTTATCTCGCGCGCCGCGCTACAATAGCGACGTGGGTTTGTTAAAGAGTCTGCATATTATTTCTTGATGCGAGTGTTGGTGTTAATGTTGTGTTAGTGGGGGGATGGGGTGTGTGGGACGGGAGGGGGAGGGGTTAGAGGTGGGTGTGGGGTGGTGGAGATTTGGAAAGTGTGTTGCGGCTCTTCTATTGTACGTTGAGTGTGCGACCTTTTGTTGACGTGTAAACAATCTATTTGTAGTGACATGCGTCTCTGTTATTTGATGTGTGTGTGTGTCTGTGTGTCTGTATGATGTAGGGGGAAATTCGTTGTTTTTAAAGAAAAATTCCTTTTGGAAATTAATCTTAGAAGAGTTTTCGTACACATGAATAAGTTTCATATGAATGTTGAATACGTAGAAGACTATATCTCTCATCTACACTTGAAACACACACATACACACTCACACACACACACACACACACACACACACACATATATATATATATATATATATATATATCATGATATATATTATATATATATATATATATATGCATATATATATATATGTATATATACATATATATATATCCATATATACGTATATATACATACATATGTATATATATATATATATATATATATATATATATATATATATATATATATATATATACATACATATATATATATATAAAAATATATATATATATATATATATATATATATATATATATATAAGTGTGTGTGTGTATGTTTTTCAAGTGTAGACGCGAGATATAGCCTTCTACGTATTCAACATTCAAATGAAACTTATTCATGTGTCCGAAAACTCGTCTAACACCTAAAATATATATTTGTTTGTATGTATGTTTGTGCCTGTGTTTGTATGCGTGCTTACGCCTAAATGTTAAAATTAATAAACAGATTATTTGAAGTAAAGAAAAACGGCAAATGGATCTCGCACAGTCACCCGAAAATATACAAAGCAAAACATAAAAGGGCGAAAATGAAGCGCAAATAAAAAGAATTCACCGTGTGTTGGGGAAACGTGAAATAAACTCTATTAGAAGGAAAAAAATAAAGAAAGCAGAGTTAGGGAAAACAGATAGTGAGGGAGAGAGAGAGCGAGCGAGAGAGATGGCCAGAGAGAGAGAGAGAGAGAGAGAGAGAGAGAGAGAGAGAGAGAGGGGAGAAGAAAATACATAATGAGAATGGAAGAGGAATGAGGGGAAACTGAAATAAATGAGGGAAGGGTCTGGGATTTTAGGAATGAGTGAAATAAGGTAAAACGTAAAAAAAAAAAGGACAGAGGGAATAGAATAACATGGGGGAGAAAAATAGTAGGTAGGAATAATATCATATGGGAAAGCCGCTAACAAAAGGCATTGCGAATATATTTGGAGTCCGCATAACCAGGAATTTAATGCATTGTTCTATGGTTTCCTCACCGCCCATCTCGGGGGATGCTGCCTGCAAAGGCATGCTTGCTTTCATTCTAGTCAAAATGTGTTTCATATATATATATATATATATATATATATATATTTATATATATATATATATATATATGTGTTGTGTGTGTGTGTGTGTGTGTGTGTGTGTGTGTGTTTGTGTGTGCGTGTGTGTGTGCGTGTATGTATATAATTTATTTATGTTTGTGTATTTATGTGTGTGCTCGTGAGGAAAAAATAAACCAATCACAGTCACTGCAAGACAGATATAGATAATATAAATTAAAATATATATATATATATATATATATATAAATATATGTAGTATATATTATAGTAATATATATATAAATAAATAAATATCTGTATACATATATAAAATATATATTATACACATATATAAATATATATATATATGTATTATATATATATATATATATATATATATATATATATATATATATATATATACTATAATATATATAGTATATATATATCTTATATATATATATACATCCTTATAGACACTATATAAATGGTATACTCAACTGATTTAGCAATACTTTAGCATTTAGTGTTCGACTGCTAAAACATATTTTCCTGGAAATAAATCAGTAGTATGTACAAACAAACATAAAACATTAAAACTGAAGTAGCTTTGAATTGCAGTTGGCCTTATGCCAGGACGGGGCTTTACCCCAAGACAGTTCGTAAGTGCGGTAAGGTATGATTGGAGTAGGATGCTTGGTTTGGACCTTTGGACTCGTCAACTAACATGAGAGATTTAACCCGAAAGGGAATTGTAGAACTGTTGTATTACAAGAAGATAATATTATGTACATTGCCTTATAGCAAGGAAGACATAGATAATTCAGACATCCAGACAGACACACAAATAGACAGACAGTTTATAATAATAAAGATAAACGAATTAAGTGTTTATATAAAAAGATACCGGATGAATATCGTTCCAAAAAAAATGAATATGCGATAAATAGTTGGTTGTTGGTATATCTATTTACAAAGATTTTGATTAACGAGAATAATAACAGTTATCGAAGAGAATAATAGTTATTTGCATCCTGATAAACGTTGTAGTAAGTTGTCCGATAAGGCTTCGAACTCATTTTCTGAGGCAACAGAACGTGAACTGAAATGTTGTTAATAATTTTCTATGGGATTTTCTTTTCAAGCACTTTTAGTTTCTGTAAAAGAAAACTAATGAGATGGCTTTGTCAGTCCGTCCGCACTTTTCCTCTCCACCCTCTGATCTTAAAAACTACTGAGGCTAAGGAGCTGCAAATTGGTATGTTG
>NC_087210.1:72103903-72141403 GCF_015104395.2 Macrobrachium nipponense | reverse complement strand
CTTAAATCCACGGTAAAAAAGGTAAGTGAAACAGGGACTTGGAACAAGTACTTTCGTAGTATATTCTACATTTTTAAGTTTGTGAACTTGAAAATGTAGAATATACTACGAAAGTACTTGTTCCAAGTCCCTGCATCACTTACCTTTCTACCGTGTATTTAAAATAGGATATTCTCAAGTACGTGTTCCTTCGTGCCACATTGGACTATATATATATATATATATATATATATATATTATATATATATATATATATATATATATATATATATATATATATATATGTGTGTGTGTGTGTGTGTGTGTGTGTGTGTGTGTGTGTGTGTGTCATATACCATATCATGAATCTGAAATAAAAACTTGGCTCAAAAAGGAGTTGCAGAACGAGCTCTAAACTGTTTTACAAGTTACCTAACACTGGGAGTTTTTTAAGGGTAAATTTATGCTCTCTAAATATACATATCATATATATATACGCATTAAGCCACTAACGTCCTTTAATATCTAATTCGCTCTACCTCGGAATTAATATATTTTCGTATTTTTTAACCGAAGGGGAATTTTTTAGTTGAAAAGAAATTCTCCGGCTCATGAAGGCGCGAACCACGGAACCAAGAATTCAGGACGTCCAGTGAAGCGCTTAAAACCACACGGCTATCAAGGCTATTATTTTTCTATATTTACCTCTCGTGATAGCCGTGTGGTTTAAAACGCTTCACTGTACGTTTGTTTGTATGGGGTTTTTACGTTGCATGGAACCAGTGGTTATATAGCAACGGGACCAAAGACTTTACGTGACTTCCGACCCACGTCAAGAGCGAACACTCTATCACCAGAAATACACATCTCTAACACCTCAATGGAATGCCCGGGAATCGAACTCGTAGCCACCGAGGTGGCAGGTCAAGACCATACCGATCACGCCACTGAGACGCTCTTCACTGAACGTCCTGAATTCTTGGTTCCGTGGTTCGCGCCCACGAGCCGACGAATTTCTTATCAACTAAAAAATTCCCTTTCGGCTAACATAAGAAAATATATTATTTCGAGGTAGAGCGAATTAGATATTAAAGGACATTTGTAGATTAATGCGTATATATGAACCGCGGTGATGTGGTAAGACTAAAAACCCAAGAAGGAAAGCAGGACGGCCACTGGTGGGAAAAAAAAATGGAGAATCTGACAGGAAATATTACAATACAATTGATATGACGTCACGGCTTACGAAATTCGCATCCGACAAAAACTTTGGAGCGGAAATCTACTTTAGACTTCTGACCGTCAGTGACGGATGTGACGTCAAGACAAAGAGAGAAGAAAAAGAAAAGACAAGTTTCGATGATGGAAGTAAGTCTTTCCGTTAACTATGCAAAATAATGAGGTCTGCGGTTTCTTCCGCCGGCTACCCCCCCTAAAAAAAAAGTAAGAATTTGTCTCTTATTGGTGTTGATAACTCTGTTACTTCCTGTTTACCTGTTTGGTATGGACTGACCTGGATAGCATCAACTATTTTTTTGTTTGCTAGTTTTTTTTTCTTTTGTTTAACATCACTATACAAGTATAAACAAGAGTTTACTAAAAAGTCCCATCTGGATAAGAGACGAGAAACAAGCCGCCATCTCGATGTAAAATCCACCTGGAAGAGAGAGAAAGAGAGAGAGAGAGAGAGGAGAAAAATAGTCTTCTCTCCGAAAAAATGCCCATAAACTAAGTATTCTAGAATAAGAAACATTTCAAAGAAAATGGAGGAAAAAAATAAAGACGTCTTCTAGTTCCTTCTCTTTCCTGGAAGAGAGGAGCTTTCACCTTCCCTTCCCATAACTCTTCCCTCCTCTTCCTACCTGCTTCCTATTCCTCCCTCACTTTACCGTCTAGTTTCTTCCCACCTTTTCCTCCTCTTCTTTCATTCCTTTCCCTGACGTGAGTGCCAGATGGTAACTTGTGCCACCAAACTTGACTGCTTTAACTTGTAGCATCCGTGTCGTTGAACTGGAACTTCCTGGAAATCCAGGCTGAGAGTTCCTGGAACCTCAAGTGAATATCCATGGGTGGGGGGGAGAGGGTTGCATTGCAGACAAAGATCTTTGTATATGCGCCTCCTGTGTGTATATGCATTAGATTTTGAACTAAGCACATGTCTAGCGTTGCATAGACACCCGATCATGGCATTGTAATAACATGCAATTTTAAAGACGCGTCTCAGTGGGCAAATACTCAACAAAAACTATATACTTGAAAATTAAAAGCAGCGAAATTGCAAGATAAAAGTGAAAAGAGCCTGGCATTATAGTATGTCCACCGTTGGATAGGCGCTTACATAGGAATCATTTCCACACTAAGTTTCATAGCAATTTGATCCATAAATATATGGTTTCTAAGTTTATTAACCAAGATAACGTAACTACAAAATCAAATTATACTTTTTCCGATTATTTCTAAACCTTTTACTGAATTGAAGGATCTGAAAATTGTTTATATATATATCTATTATATATATATATATATATTATATATATATATATATATAGATTATAATTATATATCTATATTTATATATATATATATATAGATATAGATATATCTAATATCTATTATATATCTATATCTATATATCTATCTATAGATATATATATTATATATATATATATATTATCTATAGACATAGATAAGTGATATAGTTATATATATATATTATATATATTATATATATCATATATATATATATATATATATATATATACTATTATTATATATCTAGAATATCTATATATATATATATATAAATATATATATATATATATATATATATATCGTATATAGTATAGATATATATATATAGATATCAGATATATATAGATATATATATATATATAATATATATATATATAATATATATCTATATATATATCTATATATATCTATATATTTTATTTATATATATATATATATCTATAGATATAGATAATATATATATATATATATATATATATATATATATGTATATGTATATATATATAATATATTATATGTAAATGAATATGTGTGTAAATAGAAGCAAAACTAAACCGATGTGAGCTGTCAGTGACAAACACACGAATAGATGAAAGGAAGCGAATATAGACTGACTGGCAGATATATCTTGAAACACAAATAAGCAGGAATTAAGTGACGTGGTTCCAAAACATCTTTCACTCCACCAATTCTTATTGGCTCAAATTCCATGGCCGCCCTCCACCGCAAATTGTCCTCTGCCCTCAAGAAAGAGTCCCTAATGTCTGCCTCTCACTCTTGAAACGACCGGGGAAATGGGTCATAATATCCTTGTTTTTCAGATTTCGCTGCTCATACATACATACATACATATATACGTACGTACTACGTACAGCTGAGACCTTGAAATGAATCCCCATACATGGAGATATTCATATAAATGTGATATGAAACTCCTTCATACATGTATGTATACATCTCAGACCTTGAAATTCATCTCAATACATGGAGACATTCATATAAATTTGGTATGAAACTCCTTCATACATGCATGCATACATCTCAGACCTTGACATGCATCTCCATACTTGGAGACATTCATATATGTGATATGAAACTCCTTCATACATACATATATATTCTATATACATCTCAGACATTCATATAAATGTGGTATGAAACTCCTTCATACATACATACATACATACATACATACATACATACATCTCAGACCTTGAAATTCATCTCAATATATGGAGACATTCATAAAAATGTGGTATGAAACTCCTTCATACATACATACATACATACATACATACATACATACTACATACATCTCACACCTTGAAATGAATCTCCATACATGTAGACATACCTATAAATGTGATATGAAACTCCTTTATACATACACACATACATAAAACTGAGACCTTGAAATGCATCTCTATACATATAATCATATATTCAAATACGATACAGAAATACGCATTTTTTTTTGTGTAAGCTTATTTGGATGAGTCAAAGGTTGAGTATCCCACACGATTGCACATAAATATGTTTTGGGAAACTTGTAAATTCACGTTTATACATATGTTGATTTGTAAAAGGTCGAGTTTCTGACATATTTGCGTACAAATATGATCTGAAAACTCGTAAATTCATTATATTTACACATACGAAGATTTGTAAAAGGTTGAGTTTCTCATACATTTACATCCATCTGTTGATAAATGACTTTTGTATGTATAATATATGAAGACATTTTTAGTCAATATTTTTGTTATTTATTTGTTTATTCCTTTTTCTTTCGAAAATGTACAACACTGTCCCCATTCTAATCAGTTCTTCTAATGACAAGAATCCAAAACCTGGAAGTATTTTCCACATATCTTGGAGGATGATCATAGCATCCTTCAACACTTGTATTCCATTTTCTATTTTTTTCTGATTATTATTTTTTTCCAAATCAGTAGTGTCCACCTACGCTTTAAATGTACAACACTGACTCAATTCTAATAAGTTCCTCTAATAACAAGACTCCGAAATCCAGAAGGATACTCCACATTCCTTGGAGGATGATCATAGCATCCTTCAACGCCTTCCTGTTCAGATTTAACGAAGGAGCGGCGCGGTGGAATTCCAAGCCTGGAAGGACGCCATTGTTATAGGATATCCAATCCTTCCTGACGACGGCTTTTCACTCCTGTTGGAGACGAAAATCCTTCATAGCTGGCATTCCAAGACACCCAGGCGTAATCTTCCTTGGGGCTCCTTAAATACAAATCCTTTTTCGGCGGTACGTAAGGATCACGTGTAGGACGGAATCCTTCCGTTTAGTAAATATCCTAATGATTTCGTAGAGCGAGAGATCTCTTGTCCCTAAACCTTCAGCTTTGAAAGAGGGACGCAATTTGGAAAATGTGATAGCTCTATGCTAGTTCAAGTGCGAGCTGAAATGATTGGCAATCTGACTGGTTGCAGTGGTGTCAATGCATCATGGGATTGGTGACTGTCAAACTGGCTATAGTAGATTCGCATCGACCGTGCATTTGATGTCTATAGGCCAGTCCCTTAAGACGACGCTCCTGATCTGTTAATAAGCCAATGACAGGGCAGAAAACTCTCAGTCTCTCTCGAGAGTTCACATAGGGAGGATGTATGTTCCACCTCTCCTGAAAGACGTATACCTCAGGAGAGATGGAACATACATCCTGCCTATGTGAACTCTCGAGAGAGACTGAGAGTTCCCAGCCGTCGTAAGGGACTGGCCTAGACATAAATGCACGGCTGATGTGTCTCTACTGTAGTAGGTTCAAGAGCTTGCTGTGATAACCGACTGTCTGACTAGTTATAGTGACACCAGTGACTGATAAAAATGGTGTCAGCTCAATCTGAGATGACTGACTGACTTCCTGACTGGTTGTCGTGGCGCCAATTCAATTTGAGGTAACTGACTACCAGAGTGGTTATATTGGAGCAAGGGCATGCTGAGATGAATCAAATCCTGGCTGGTTGTAATGGACTAAGTGCTTGCTGACATGTCTGATTTCCTGACTGGTTATATTGGGGCAAGTGCATGCGGAAATGACTGACTGGCTGACTGGTTATCGTGGCGCCAATTCAATTTGAGGTGACTGACTGCCTGACTGGTTATCGTGGTGCTAATTCAATCTTAGAAGACTGACTTACTGACTGGTTTATATTAAGCTTGAGACAACATGGTGCCAATAAGCAGTCACAGAAATCAATACAAAATGTTCGATAAAAAAAAAAAAAAGCCGACAGAAATTTAAATGGAAAGATATGCAAACATTGACATTTATACATAGTACATACTTACAAGTGTATATATATATATATATATATATATATATATATATATATATATATATATATATATATATATATATATATATATATATATATATATATATATATATATATATATAAATATGTGTGTGTGTGTGTGTGCGTGTGTGTACACATGACAGAAGAAAAATTAAAAAAAAGGAGAGAGAGAGAGAGAGAGAGAGAGATTTTGGAGGGAGAGAGAGAGAGAGAGAGGAAGAGAGCGAGAGAGAGAGAGAGAGAGAAGAGAATGCTTTGGGAGTTAAGTAACTGAGAAACAAGTAGAAACAAAAAAAAGTCTCACTCTATTTATTGTGGGAAAAAAACAGAACATCAAGAAAATAACTATTGTGTTCTGTAAAAGGCAACTTTTCATGCGTGAAAAGATACTTTCACATAAAGCGATTCCATTAAGGTATTGTTGTTTGAATAATTCTCAATACGATTAAACAGAAGTCCACAGTAAACAAACGGCTGTTAACAGATGCTGCTTCTGCAGTTACTACCGCAGCTATTACCAAAATAATTTTTTTTTTTTTTTTTTACTTTTCAATTCGAGGCCGATGGCACTGGCGACCGCACGACCCTATAGAGACGGTAATGCATAGAATGAAACGATGAGATGTAATTCATTGTCTATCTTTTTTACTTAAAAATTTTTCATAGAAATATTTTGTGATTATTTATAGGTTGCAACTGAGTGCCTTTGGAAGGTTTGACTTGTTTTGATATTAATTGAGAGAATTTTCATTTAGTAAGAATCCTCCTCTTGAAAAAGGATTAGCAAAATATTTATAACAGGCGCCGATGACTGTAGTAGTTGAAAAGTTAAGTATATCTTAGTTTTGCCAGACCACTGAACTGATTAACACCTCTCCAAGGACTGGCCCGAAGGATTAGATTTTTTTTTACGGGGCTACGAACCAATTGGTTACCGAGCAACGGGACCTACAGATTTCTGTGGGATCTGAACCATATTATATCGAGAAATCAGATTACTAATCACCAGAAATAAATTCCTCTGATTCCACGTTGGCAAAGCGGGGAATCGGACTCGCGACTACCGAATCGGTAGGCGCGCACGTAACCCGCTCGTCTAACGGGGAAATCTACCATAGCAGATGAAACTCGAGTTGCAACAACAAATGACATCAAAATCAAATCATGGAGATGAGAGAGATTATGGGAAGCCTAGAAAACCAGAGCAAGAGGAAAATTCCGAAGCTTTACAGTTCATGCAATAAACACTACCAAAGACTCGTAATGTTTTATTATCATTTATTATCGTGGCTCAGCAACCTACCGTGGAGAGCAGCGTTAGAACATTCTAAGAAATATTATGTTCAACGACCTTAAAAATGAAAGAAATACCATAACGAATAGTGTACTCATTATTGTTACCTGTATGCACGAAATAGGACGCATGGCTGACGGATAGGTTGCCAAGTCATGATAATGGAAGCATCAGACGAAATTGATATGTAATGAGAAAGAGTCCAATGCATTGGTTTAAAAATTAAGATTTGAGACTATCTAGGTTATCTATTTGCTCGTTTTGCATTTTGCGTTGTGAATATCAAACCGATAATTGGGAAACGACAGATAATTTAGATCATTTGAACGATATTAAGAGTAATAATACTGGTATTCATAATATTGAAGAGGTTGTCTATCTTTTAAAAAAACGAGAAACAGATGACAAAAGAACAAGAAACAAAATGATAATAAAGAATAAATAAAAAATGATAATAGAATGATTAGTAGATTAAAGGCATGAATAGAACAATAGCTGTTAAGAAGAAATAATTGAGGGTGATGTCATGAAGGCACTCTTATGATTAGTAGATAAAGGCATAAGCAGAAAAATGGTTGTTAAGAAGAAATAATTTAGGGTGATTTCATGAAGGCGCTCTTAAGTAGTAATCCCTGCCTATTTCAGACTTACGAGAATCACCATTCATAACACTTGCTTGGGAAACACACTTCTGAAGAACAGAGAATGAAAGCCTTCTTGGTACCGGGTATTGTGGAACTGCGGTCTTCCACGGGATATGACAAAGGGAAGTCCTTTATAGACACGGAACTTGAGAAACATTGCCCAACATATTGCCACAAAATGGCCTGAATTATAATTTCCTCGCTGGAAAAAAGGAAAATACCGCTTTGATCACTTTAGTCTGAAAGTGATTCAAGGATTTTGTGTTGACGTCCTGGCCATGAGAACAATCTACTTGCCATGTGTAAATTTAGATGGAATTTTTCATGAACTGAAACATCAAGAAGCATTCACATTCTCAAGGTCATTAGCGAATGCGTATCACAGAGTGAAAGCACGGAGCAAAAAGGACTAATTGATTCTGGTTTTAGTTCTGCTGGAATCTAGCCTCATTCCTCTACCTGGAATCACTTCATTTTCTGACAGCCAGTATGTTTACTAAGTTGTTTACTTGTGATACCATTTTAGATCTAACTATAGCTACGAGTCGGATGGTCTCATGGTTTCATTATCTTGCCATGGCAACCTACTGTTAAGGAATCGGACGCACTAGTAACCGATAGGTTGCCAAGGCGTGGAGATAAATCTGACTCGTTGGGCGTAGCTATAGTTAGAATTGAAATGGCGCCGCAAGCAAGCATCTGCTTCCATCAAACTTGCCGATGATCAGAATATAAAGATCAATTCTCAGCGGTGGTAGAGAGTTGTGTTAGTTGATGAGAATTCTGAGGCATCCACTAGGACTGTCATATAATTTAAGAACTTACCATACCTTGTCTATAAGCCAAGGACCCATGCTTTCATAAAGGTCAGCTTAACATAAACCACCCAACCAACCAAGAGCCGATTCCTAGAGGCAATACGTTCTAAAACACATAGTAGAACACACTAATAACATTCTACCAGATCCATAGCCAGGTAGTGAAAGGTACCTCGTTCTGGCGCCTCGGATGCGAGATCGAATCCCTCCAAGGCCTCAGAATCTCATCATTTCTTTCATCATTCGGATTTAGGCTTTGTAGTGACAAACGTCTTCAAGCTGTGAAGATATTGAGAAGCTAAGAGGGTGCTGTGATTATTAAAAATTACATGCTCTATAATGTTTCCTTTTTTTTCGATAAAGTCTCCACTGCGAAACCTCAACATGATACTTCGGGACTATCCTGTGACACAACCTTGTTTGATAAGGATTTAAGTAAACGCTTTGTTCTCGGTTGTGATTTTGCACTGTTGTACTTGGGGATTGCATTGTCAAAAGGTGTTTTGCGATTAAAACATTCTTAGGTTACCCGTTATGATACCTTGAATTCAATACAACCTGCTTCATAACTGTTCAAATGAGGAAATAAGAAAAATTTTAATAATATCTCTCTCTCTCTCTCTCTCTCTCTCTCTCTCTAATATATATATATATATATATATATATATATATATATATATATATATATATTTATATAGAATATATATGTATATATATATATAATATATATATATATATATATATAGATATATATATATATATATATATATATATATATATATATATATAGATATATATGATAGTATTATATATACATATATATACACACTTTTTCTAATCAATCCCTTCTCCCTGTTATCTATTATCTTTTCTCCCTACTGGATCTCAGCAAGCCTGCTCTTCACAGCCATTATTGCTTCATTGCCATCAATCGCATTACCATCCTCCTGTTACACCCTGTCCCGTATTCCCCACTTCGCATTTTTCTTCGTCCGCCTTATTCCCATTCAATCGTCTTAACTTCCCTCCCATTTCCCCTCTCATTCTTCCTGTTGCATTTCCCCCTCTACCCTTCTGTCCTCTTTTCCCCTCGGCCGACCTCTGCTTAACTGATGTAACCCTCTCAGCCTACGTCTCCTCTGGAAGTATTTTTTCGCTCATTTTTCGTCCTGTTTTTTCATTCATCGGACAAAGGCCGCACAGAAGCAGCATCGCTCTTTGCTGTCCAGTGAATGATGTCACTGATGCCCCCCCCACCCCCCTTTCCTTTTGCTCTGTTTTGAGCGTTGCCGAAAGCCCTTCAGTCCGGTTTGGATGTTACGGGAGAAATACGATTCCAAACGAATGTATCTGATATATGTATAGGAAAGAACGTATGACAAATGAGCGCTGCATTCAGAGAAACAGACGTCCCACTTTTCCTGAGGGAGAGGGGGTTATTGGGGGTTGGGGGGTTAGGTGTGGGGGGTCGGGGATAACCGCCATTGATCTCGACACGCCACTTGATCTGTCCGCCATCACGACAGAAACTCAATATTTCGGCGTTTTTCGCGCAAATTTCGGCCCGTGAATTGTTCCGGACTCCGCCAACAATTACACTTAACAACGGCCGACTTGACCAAACGCAGCAAAACCTCTCGCAAACTAAAAAAAAATTGAATAACAAAAAATAAACAATAACATTGTTAGACTTAAGAGGGGACCTCTGGCTAATAGTAACAAAAACATTTACTATGTTCCCCCTGCGGGTCCTCCGTTTATGAGAGCGTGTGTATGTGCGTGTGCGTGTGTGTATGTGTATATGTGTGTGTATGAGCGCGCACTCAGGGACACCCCCCCCCCTACTTTTCCCCTGAGCCCTCTAGGGGGATTCCCCCATCACACATCCATTGTTGGCAAACAAAAGTGAATTAGGGACGAGAACGCTCTTTTGCTCCCTGGCATTTCTTCTGTTTTGTTTTCCTCCTCTGGGAAGTTCCAGCGGCCTCTGGTTTCATTCAATGGAGCGTCTCTCTCCAAAGGTGGTCGGGAGATTTATCAACCGATGTCTGTCTAATTGGAAGTGAATTAAAAAAAAAAAAAAGAAAACAAAAAAGGGCACGGGTAAGGTTTTTATTATTCTCTTTGATTGTTTTTTTTATTCTTTTTTTTTTATCCCTTTTGTTTAAAGCGGGTGATGATGTGACGAGAGAAAAGGAGGTATTGATGGATTGATGCATCGAGATGAGATGGAAGAGATTCCGGGTGATGCTGCTGCTTCTTCTTCTCCTTTGTGCTTTTCGGCGGAAGCATGGGGTGAATTTATTTCGAATAGGTTAAAGTTTTTTTTCTTATTAAAGATCCCTGATAAGAATACTTAAACAGACATAAATGTATATATTGACATATATATATACACATTATAAATATATATACACATATATATATACTATATATATACATACATATATATATATACATATCTCAAGTTTAAAAGGCCCATTAAAACACTGGGTTAGATCTTTAAACCAGAGTGTTTTAATGGGCCTTTTATACATGCGACGTATTCTCTTTTAACAGAAGAATTTATTTAACTATATATATGTATATATATATATATATATATGTATATATATATATATATGTATATATATATATATATATATATATATATATATATATATATATTATATATCGAACTACAAATGTCCTTTAATATCTAATTCACTCTACCTCGGACTTAATATATTTTCATATATGCTTAACCGAGGGGGATTTTATTAAGCGATAATAGAATTGCTGATCGACAGGCACGAACCAGCGACCTCCCAATTCCAGGACTGGTTCGCGCCTGTCGATCGGCAATTCTATTATCGCTTAATAAATTCCCCCTCGGTTAAGCATATATGAAAATATATTAATTCCGAGGTAGAGCGAATTAGATATTAAAGGACATTTGTAGTTCGATATATATATATGAATCACGGTAATGTGATAGACTTATATAATATATATAATATTATATATATATATATATATATATATATATATACATATAATATATATATATATATATATATAATATATATATATATATAAATATATAATAAAATATAAAAATTGAGAAAGTAACTATAACGATCTCAATTCGCAAGTCATCACACTATGAAGAAAGTGTCCCAAATTTTCCTGGTGCCTACGGGAACTAGAGGGCTAATATTTCAGTGTTCAGTATAATGTTCATAATGTATTTTGCATCATCGAACATCCACCTTACCTTTTTTTAACAATTTCATTTTTATTTCCTCTTCTTGCTCCCATTTTTGGTTTTCGTATTTTTTTTTCTTTTATCTCCCTCTCCTCGCCGTATTCCACTTTTGTTTTCCTCTTCTTATCTATTTGCGTCTGGCTTTGCTAGACTTGATAAGTTGCTTTAGGTTAAATAGTTCTCATCCCAGATGGCTATTTAATGTGGTAAGGTGTGTCAGAGAATAAAATGCCTGATGTGGACCTTTTGGCTAAGGGCAACCAACCGATTCAATGTATATAGGATGAATGAAGATGTCCGCCCCTGTCACATGTTATCTTCTTGAGTAATTTTATTCATGCCAGGTAACCGATTCTATAATGATTCAAAAACATATTCCAGCCTCTAGAAAAGAATTTTCTCGCACACTTCATCATCATGATTCCTTGAAAAACGAAAATAGTCACGCGGCAGCAACTTATTAAAGTTGATTTTGCAAATTGTCGAGATTCAAATTAGTAATTTCCATTAATTTACTTCAATGAAGGCCCAAGTTAATATTTTCACTACTCAAGACGTGTTGCCTATTGACTCTGATATAGTAATTCTGGGTCTAAAGTTGAAACTTAATTAACTATCGATAATGTTTCTTAAAATTTTTATGTTTATTTTAATTTTATTTATTTAATTATTATTATTATTATTATTATTATTATTATTATTATTATTATTATTATTATTATTATTATTTGCAGAAGGCATCAATCCGAACTGAATTAACCATCGAGAATGCTTTCTAAGTTTTTATTTATTTTCATTTTATATTATTTTTATGTCAATTTTATTTATTTATAACTTCATGTATTTCTGTTCGCAGAATGCATCAGTTCGGATCGACAGGAATTCCTCCCTCGCGACGCGACACAGATACCCGGTCTCCGCTGAACGAGGACGACGAGGAAGACCTCATCAACCCAGGCTCCCCCAACGTCTTCGAGGACGACATCTCCGAGGACGACGTCTCGCTGGACGCCCGTTCGCCCCCTCCACCCCCGACATCTCTCCCGCCCGTCTCTCACCACCCGGTGGGTCCCATGACTTCCTCGTCAGCTTCCTCCGCCAGTGAAATGAGAGACACCACCACTAGTCTTCCACTCGTCCTCGACCCTAAGCCCCCAGTTCCCCCTCGATCTCCTCCCCTCCCCGCTCAGGCGAAGGAGCACCACATCCCCAAGGACCCGGACCGAAACGGCCGCCTGTCGTCGCCGGTGCCCAAGGATGCCCACGACACGGCGAAGTCGCTCTTATCGGAGAGTTCGAGCCTGAGCATTCCCACGTCCTTGCAGGCCCTGGCGCCCGCCCTCACCATTGCCTCCCTGGTGTCCTCCCACAAGAGACCCGCGTCCCCGCCGGAGCACTACGTCACGCCCATCCGACCCATTCCGGAGAGGCACGTCTTTGGCTACTCGTCCCTGCAGCCGATGACGAAGCGGCCCTTCACCCTGTCGCCCATCGGACCAATCACAGACCGCCACTTCCTCTCCTCGGCAGGGGCGTTCCAGCCCATCAGACTGCAAGCGAAGCAGAAGGAGGAGGCGTAAGATAAGGACTTGGGGCGGCGAAGCGCGAAAATATAAATACCGATGTATATTTGGAACTTATTTATGTGATATAGTGTAATGCTTGAAAACTGGAAAAAAAAAGGTTAAAAAAAAGAAAAAAAAATTTAACTATCCGCCTTTCTAAAAGCTCTTGGATGCCTGTGACTGTGGAAGGATGATGAACTCTGTCGTTTGTTTCCGACTAAATTAAGACAAAACTCTTCTTCTAACGCTCGACTTTGACTTTTGAAAAGCTACCACTACTACTACTCATTTAGATTCATATCATACGGTGTAATATAGTTACGCATTATTCTGTAAATAGTTGTATCTCTGTACAAAGGCGTTTACTTGTGTACTATGTGTCCGTCATTCAAAGCCAAGAGTATTGCATGCACTTGCACAATTTATATGGCCCTTAGAGGAGAAAGGACTGTAAATAGCCGTAACTGGAGCTCTTTTCATGCCTTGAATGTGTGTGTTTTTTATGTCAAGTTTCAAAACTCAGTCTTCGTGTGTCTTCCGATAGGAAGAAACAAGGCCAGGATTGATATATAGATATACTATATATATATATATATATATATATATATATATATATATATATATATATATATATATATATATGAAGAAAAATAACAGAAAGACGGTGATAACATATTCACTCATTTCTTGGTTGACTTTGAAATCAGGATCATGTAATGTACATCATTAACAATTATACATCACTGAAGATTATTGTAGCGGTGATTGTTCACTGTATAGAATGTATGAATATTGTATGAATATTTTGTATGATTCCTCTACCAGCCCTCACCTTCCTCCATCCCCCTCCTCCCCACCCTCCTCCTCCTCCCTCTCCTTAATCCTCAGCCTTTCTCGACCTCCTCCCTTCCTCAACCTATTTCCTCTAAAGGAGACAAATCGTAGTTGATAGAGAAAACTAATATTTGTTGAATATATCATAATATTTATAGATGTCGAATTATTATTTTTCCTCAGAACTCATCGATATTTTGTTTATTTTTAAATTCATATTCCGCCTTTGTTTATTCCTCCTTTCTCTGTCTGTCCGTCTGTCTGTCTGTCTGTCTGTCTCTCTCTCTCTCTCTCTCTCTCTCTCTCTCTCTCTCTCTCTCATATCAGAGATGCCTTATCAGTATAAAATTAAAATGTCCTGAAATAAAGGAAAGAACAGCAATAAATTCGATTCTGACAGGCTGAATTACTATTCAAGTTATAAACTGGCAAACGATTTTTCTCAGTATTTCTCTTTATACATAAAAATACACTGATGAAAATGTAACAAAGAACAAGAAAAAGGGGGTGTGAGAAATTCAAGTGAAACCCTCTGATCACTTGTTATGCTTTAAACGTGTTTTTTTTTTTTTTTTTTTTTAATAGTTTACGTCCCTGGGATTGTACGTATTATTGTTTTAACTCGGGTAGTATTCAGTATCACCTCTTTTGTTAGCACTGCTAATACAAAAATGGAAATACGTATTTTCGTTCTGAAATTTAATATCGTCGTTTACCTGTTTAATAAAATGTTATTTTTTAGCATAAAATACAAATTAAATGAAAAAATTCCACATTCTTGCAGGCCATGTAACCAGCGCCTACCGTCTTAAAATAAGATGAAGTGGACTAGATAAAGACTCGTAGTTTTTTGTAAACTATAATAACAAAAGGAACGACGCTCACGTAAAAAAAGAAAAAAATACGTAGATGATTAGGTTTTTCGTTCATGGAAAATTCCTCGAAAATCAAGGAACTTTGACAAAAGAGAGAGAGTGCAATCTAAATTCCCTCTTCTTGCTAAATGAAACAAGTCCAACTGCACGAGACAAAAAAAGAGAGAAAAAAAAATAAACAACGGATAATAAATAAGATATCACCCTTTCTGAGGGAAACTTGTGAGATGAATTTTCTTATTTTCTTTCAAGGTGGAAGAAAAAGGGGAGACTTTTTTTTAGTTTATTACATTAGTTTTTTTTTCCTTTCCTCTATCCTGTTTTCTTTTCAAATTGTAGCCTACATTCAGTCGACCTTCACTCAAAGGACCCTAATGTGATATCCTTATTCAAAGTAAAGGTTTGAATAAGTCGGAAATCCTTCTCATATATTCTAATTGAATAGAAATATCTTTTCCGAAAAAATGAAATAAGATAGATATGTTCCAAATCATTGAAGATATTTCTTTATTTTGAGACTTGTGCAGACGAATGATTTTATCCTCATATCTGCAAAAAATAAAAAATGAAAACCCCCTTTTTAAGGATAATAATCAACTATAATCATAAATTCTGTGTCAATTGATAACATTAAAGAATGGATATATGAATATGATAAAAAGAAAGTCACACATCATCCATTTTCTGTCATTTCATTCATGATGATATCTTGCATTGCGATGCTTAATAATACTTGTTTAAAATTCTCATGTGACAGAATCGAATTTGTTGCTGTTGAGAAATGATACAAGAATTTGAGTGCGCTTTATAGCATAATCTATTATATATATATATATATATATCTATATATATATTATATACTATATATATATATTATATATGTATATTCTCTATGTATGTTGTATATATCAATACATATATACATATGTATATATAATTATATAAGGTTATAAGGTATTATATCGATATCTCTTATAACTAAATGGATATTATATATATTATATACTATATATATATTATATTATATATATATCTATAAATATATAGTATACTGATTATTACTAAAATAAATAGATATATTAATAGTATATATATTGTAATCTGTATACGTATATATATAGATTATATAGATTTGAACTAACATACAGTATGTATATATCTTATATCTTATATATATATGTGTGTGTGTGTGTGTGTATATATTATATACATATCTATATATAAATAGATATATATATATATCTATATCTAAATATATTACTATATATATATATGTAGATATATATATACTATATATATATAGATATATAGATTTAATATACATACATATTAACATTACACATACTATATATACTCAGTTAGAGATATCTGTTCTTTTCGTTTTTTTTTTACATGATCTCCTTTGTATCGCCTTCAATGTAATTAACATTTTCCTACGGATAACCTGTTCCCTTTATCTTGGGTGTTGCAATTAAAGACTCATCCTGCAAAAATGAAAAAAAGCGATTTCATTCAATATCCTTTTCTATCCTAGTAACTCGTTAACATCACGTGATGACGTCAGAAGTAAAAAAAAAGTTATTAATAACTCTGAAGTCTCATTTAATGTAAATTTTGATGAATTTACGTAAAGTAATTTACGTTCATATAAATTCATGTTGACGAATTTATATCAGTGTTAAATTATATAATTTTATATTAATGAAGACTTATATTGATGAAAATTCATATTTCTTGCTTTATCATAACCTGCGTAAGTCCGGGTTTGTATTACATTATAAAAATAAATATATTCATTTCCTTTGGATGGTGACAGCTTTAGCGTTACCAAAATAAGCGGAAAATGTAATGGTCAGTAATTTAATAAATCTATTATTAAACCGGAATTTCGAAAAGATGAGGTCTATCTGAGGACTGTGTGGCAAATCGAAATTCTTAAACTTCTATAACTAATGTAAGTTCACCGAGCCCCCCCCCCCCCCACCCCCCACACAGTCCTCCAAAAAGATTTTTTTTTTCATCAAGATAATACGTTTAAGGTAAGCGAAAAAGAGGTAAGTCCAACTCCCAGAGATAATAATTCTCATCTGAAATGTGCAAGTTTGCAAATTGTTCGGACGGTAATCCATACAAATGAAAACAAGTAAAAAAAATGCACCGAAATTTCTTCGGCGCAATTGAGTTCTCTGTACAGCATAAAAATCTGTAGAGTTGTGGCCCACGAGACTTTCTACCACGGCTCAGGGGTGGCCTGTCCTATAGCGTCGCCAGTCGCATCGTTCATGGCTTGACTAACTTAAGCCTTAATGAAATAAAAGCTACTGAAGCTAGAGGGCTGCAATTTGGTATGTTGACTGAAGGGTGGATGATTACCATACTAATTTGCAGCCCTCTAGCCTCAGTAGTTTTTTAAGACCTGAGGGCAAACAGAGAAAGTGCAGACAGAAAAAGTGCAGTCGGACAGACAAAAGCCATTTCAATAGTTTGCTTTTACAGAAAGCTGAAAAAAAGGCTTCGATGAAAACACACACACAAAAAAAAAATCTCAGAAAATGGACCCATACACTTTAGGTTAAATTATAAGAATAAATTGGCCCAATAAGCAAAGAAAAAGTAAGACCTTACTCGTTGTACTGTGATCTTCTCACCTTGGCAGAGGCAGAGAATATCACTGACGACAATCTAATCAGCCTCAGAGAAAACAGTATACAATGATTTATCGAAAGCGGAGTTTCAACCATTATGGTCATTAGCGCTAGTGCAACATATATACCTGGAAAGGTCTCAGATAGCATGTACTTCCAATAACGCAAAAATAACCTACTGTTTTAAATAAAGGTCCTGTTCGCTTGTTCATTACATTACTAATTAATGGAATTGCATCATAGAGAAAAAATATTAAATACTGCTTTATTTTGCCATTTTGAAGGAAATGGAATCATCTTCAAAGGTAATTCTGGGTTATAAGGAAGTACAGTAATTTAACTAGAAACTGGAGACCCCAGACAATAAAAGTGTCACAGGAACATAAATAAATAATACCATTTACCATTTCTTTCACGAATCCTAAGAAACGCAAATAGAACCCATTATTTCCGTTTTCTTTTACAAGCAATATGAAACTGCCTTTTTATTTAAAGGTACATCAGAGATTTAATGAACAGAAGAAGCAAACGACTGGTCACTGCGCTGCTTTACAATGTTTTCGAGACCTGACAAACTCATGGCCCATTTTCACCCATGAGTCACCTGGGGGAGAGAGAGGCAAATATCTGCTGACTCAGCAGTACGTAGACCTATTCGTCATTCCTTCATCGCCATCATTAGCTGACAGGAACAGCAAAATTGTGAGCCAATGAAAATTCCTATCATGCCTTAGTACACTTGGGCCAGAAATTAATGTAGATTTAAGTCACTGGCAATAAACCATTGAACTACCACGACCCTCTCGCGATATTAACAATTTATGAAGACAGAAAAACCTAGAGCCATCTAAAACTCTACTTGTTGGTTCCTGGACATAATGAATAATAATGCTGAATATATAATATATATATAATATATTATATATATATGATATATATATATATATATATATATAATATATATATAACTTCATTTGGTATACTGCAATTCTAGCTCAATGCTAATATATATATATATATATATATATATATATATATATATATATATATATATATATATATATTATATATATATATATATATAAACAACTTCATTTGGGATTCTGTAATTCTGCTAACAGACGAACAAACCCAATTAAGAACAAAACGTCCATAGCAAAAGCAATTAACTGCACCTTGGCTCATGCACCAACACACAGTTTGGTGTTCTGGGTTAAGCAAGTTTGCGGTGGTATAGAAACCATCCCTCCATAACGTTTCATTGAAATCTGTTCATACCTATACATAAAAAAAAATCTGGATCTGAATAGAGATCCGTCTTGTTTCTTATAAGCCTTTCGACCAGCCTTCAATGGATGCTAACCAACCGCAGAGGAAAATTCCGTCGAAATCTATAATCTGTTTAGAAATCTTGTGCAGAAATAGACAGTCAACCAAAGACACAGACGAGTACTAACCTGCCTCCAACATCGGCGCCAGAGGTGTCTACAATAGCAATACCTTATAAAGCGCTTTACCTTCGCCAAACCACAGAGGAATTATTATCGTCTGAATCCTCGTGAAATCTCGTAATTTCCAACTTATTTCTGAACACTCCCTTCCGTAATTTACGTGACCAGGCACTAAAAAAAGCAAGGAATCCAGAATTATTATTTCTACGTCTACTTACCATAAGCTTTGATCCCACATGACCACAGAGGAATCAGGAAATGTTTCCCCCAAAAAGTACTGGAACTTCCGGACCTAGAATGTTAAGAATTATATTAACATAAATTCTTACTGGAAGATATCCTTATCAGATTTCAGATGAGGATGAATAATTATAATGACCACAGACACTTCAAAGGTTAACTTTTCAGTTCTCACGGAATCATGATATTGGGTTTTGAACAGGGTTAAATCAAACTGATTTAATCAGGTGATTAAATCATTGATTTTTTCATTTAAAAAATCATGATTTTTTCTATTTCTTATCTTTTTATTTGAAATCAAACAAATTGAAAACTATGGGTTGGAGGTAAATAAAAACTTAACTATAACTGTGCTGCATCTATTTATTTTGATATAAAAAATTGCAAATACATACTTTAGGCGAGAACTGGAAACCTTAAAGATAAATCAATAGTAATTCTGTCATAAAATACATTTTGAGGAAAAAAGGGATTGAAAAAACATCTAACAAATAACAAAACAATCATAAAAAAAAATAAATAGATAGAAATATTAAATAAATCACTGATTTTGTTATTTTTTATTTTTTTTAAAAACAAAAAAATCACCAACCCTGGTTTTGAAGAACAAGCGTCTTTCTTCAGATACGACAGGCCAAGTCTATCGCACACCTGAAGGATGGTTTAATAATTTGCTTCCCGTTTGGTTTGGTTATACTGAAAGACAAGAAAGCTCCTTACCTCTGAATTTGTCTAACCAAAAACAAATATATAATTACCCGGAGAGCCTTGAAACGTCAGCAGGCCTACTTTACTTTTTAATATAGTCACAATCAGGCGAAAGTCACTCCGAGTTCGGATATCTGAATAAAATGATGGTGCAACTTCAATGTAATCACAAGATGTAAGATAACTAATCCCAAAATGACAAAGATGACATAGAAAATAACATGAAAATAAAGGCGCCTAATTTTGTTCGTACTAAACCATCAAATCAAATTAGTAATTATTAAAGGAAAAAAAAATCACAAATCCAACCACCATTTATCAAAAAATGCATCTATCAAAAACTTCTAAAATTAATCATTCTTAACTTCCCTACATTAAGTGATTAACTTAATGCACAAAGAAATACAAGCAAGGTCGCATATTAATTAACAGCCGTGAAGCTCACTGCGAAATTCAATCCTCACAGTCCACTATACCTGGCCAATGGACAATTTATCATATTCATTCAAGCAGAAGGTTTGCATTTTAAAAGAAGCATGCAGAGCAGCTGCATTTTGCTTACCCTGTGACAGAAGGCAAATCTCCTTGGTATTATATATTTCATAGGTCAAAAGTTCCACGTTGGCCGAGTGCATTTCGCACTCGGCTACCATTCCGGTGGTCCGAAGTTCGATTCTCGGCTCGGCCAACGCTGAACCAGAGAAATTTATTTCTGGCGATAGAAATTAATTTCTCGATCCAATGTGGTTCGGATCCCACAATAAGCTGTAGGTCCCGTTGCTAGGTAACCAATTGGTTCCTAGTCACGTAAAAATATATCTAATCCTTCGGGCCAGCCCTAGGAGAGCTGTTAATCAGCTCAGTGGTCTGGTAAAACTAAGATATACTTAACTTCATAGGTCAAGCTATAAATGAAGGCAAACAACGGAGGGATCGCTAGGTCTTTGTACTCAACGGTCGAAAGGCCTAACAACCACTTTGATGTTGTTTCACTTTCCCTTCATGGCTTTTGCCTTTATTTATATATATTCATCACGTTCCATATATTCATGATTCAGTTATACGTCATGAGCAGATGCAGAAATTCACGAGCGAATTCCAGACGGTGATTCCCGAGGAATATTAATGATCCTTCAACAATTATAAGAGGTCTAGGGAGCAACGTCATTCCCTGGGTCTTGATTTCGTTGTAAATGGCATAGAATTAGTTACTGATTTTGTACAGATAGTGAATTCGAACCAATTAGGATATTCAGGACATCTACAGAATGTATGCATTAAAAGGATACGGTAAGAGAATGATTCCTTGACAAAATCTACAGAAGGAACCGTTGTCAGGTATTTATTATAATTTATTTCTAGATTTATCAAACAGAGAATGATCTTCCCTGAACATGAAACAAAAACAGCAGGATGTGGTCTTCAATTCTTACTTGGTATAGTGGTTCTATCGATGGAGTCGAATCTTAGAACCTTTCTTAATATCTTGTCAATGGGGTATGTCGTTGTGACGCCAGAGAACCCTAATTAATCAATAAATTAGTTGTTTAATGTCTTGGTTCTTAGCGTTTACGAATTTGACAAAATTTGTCAGTCTCGCAACTGTCCATTATATCAGTTTGGTTTATGGTCAACAACAAATGTATGTTATCTCAATTTGATTCTTAGTCTGTAAAAGTACCTTTAATACCTTGATAAGCTTTCCAGTGCCTGTAACATAAACCGAGTACTAATTTTTGGTTCATAGAGTGTAATTCACGTATCTATTTCATCTAGATTCATAGTACTTATATCATCAGTCTAAACATCGAATACCTTCGAAAGTCGTGCTACACCCGAGTCAGCAATTTTTACAGTATTGCTCATTTTAAAGCAAATAAATGTGTCTAAATTATCAATAAATCAATTTCTCAGCTTTGTTCCAGAATTCATTTCCCTTCCCTGGTCAGCTTTACTATGAATTCTTTGCTTCATTTACAGTTTGTATTTTTACAAGTAGAAAATCGTCTCGGAGATTGAACTTCAATTTTAGTTCTAGGGGTTAATTTTTTTTTTTTTTTTCATTCCTCAACGCCCTTTAGCCCTTTAGCCGATAATTTACGGCTTAGTACGAGACTGATCAAGCACAAGTAACTTTGTCGTAAACAAGCTGAGTACCCTTCCTCCAAGTTTTTTTTTTTTTAAGTCACTCATGATCAAAACAATCTAATCCCTGATAAAAGGACCAATTTACTACGGTTGAATCTGTACGCATAATTACTTTGATAATAAGACCAAAAAAGGATGCGAAGCCAAATGTATAATGACCAACGCTTCGTAACAAGTGCCATAACAATAATTCTACGAAGAATAATAAAGACGATCTAGATAATGCTAAATGATAATGACCAGAAGATAGCCACCAGCTACGAGTAATCCTCTTATCTCGATGAGAGCTCAGGAATTAAAACTCTATTGTGGTGATGCTTTCGGGATATTATAATTCACCATTTAATTAAGATTTCAGGATATCTCGACGTAATTAATTAACCGTAGCAAATATCAAAATAATAAAATCATTCAGAATGATTCGATGATTCTTTATCCAGGCTTCAAGAGACAATATGGTATACATACCGGCCGGAAACCTTCCGTTAGTTTTGGTCATCCGCCCCCCGCCCCCACTCCCCCAACCCCCACCACCAGCCTCTTTTCATAATTCAGAAGCCACAGAAAGCCTGACTCTTTTTGGGCACTATAATCCAACCCACCTGCATTGGCTTTCGAGGAATCCGATCCCGCAAAATTTGTTTTGAACGGGAAAGGGGAAGGAAGATTATCTCCTCTCCTTTCTTTTAAGATTTTAACACCTTTTCCCATCTATCATTTCACTCCGGCGGTTAAGAGAAAGGTGCGTTTAATCCATAAGCTTATTTAGGTGTGGAAGGAGGGATTATTCGTGATGGTATCTTGAAATTGTCGTTGGATTTCTGATACCCCGTGAACAGCTAAAGTATTCCTCCAGGAGATGAGTAGATTCAAAATCTTGGGAGTGGGACTCACCGTATATACCTTTTCTTTATTGTGTGCGTGTGTGTGTGTGTGTGTGTTTTACAGGTAGAGAACAATTTTGTTCCCAGAAAACTAGTCACTGGTTTCATCCAGGAATAATGTGGGAGATGCTGGGTCCTTCATAAAAATAAGAGAAGGATTTGTCATTCCGAAAAAAAAGGGTATCTATATTTATCTTCATGGAATAGAAAAGAAGGCTTCTCTTTCTTTTTGGATTTAAGGGGCAGATGTCACGTTAATCCTAGATTCGGATAAGAGGCGTTTTTCCATCTTTTAGACAAAAATGCTCCATTCTCTGTAGTAGCGAGTTTAAAAACCTCGTAAGAAGCCAATCACTTCTTCCCAGTATACAGTAGGTGATGTATTTTCTTAGGAATAAAGTAGAATTAACGAGGTAATATGATCTTTTTCTCAAGCACATAGAACCTGTTAAAACTTGCCTGTAATGCGGAAGAATTTTCGGTAACCATTTCAATAGGTTTTCAATATGATTTTCCCTCTCTGGGATACCGCCTCCTTCCTAGAGTCTTCAAGAGTATGCAATATTCTTAATGAAGTGAATATTAGTATCATAACTCCTGAAAGCAGACGATAAATATATGATTTCGGTCATGGGGTGAGCTATTAGGCTAAAACTGTTGTAGTCATTACTTTCTGGGAATATACGTACAATTTTGGTATTAGGGTCTTCGTGTACAAATTCGCGTAGCGTAGACAATGTCTTCAAATTCCTCTCTCTCTCTCTCTCTCTCTCTCTCTCTCTCTCTCTCTCTCTCTCTTAGAATAAAGACAGAAAGGATATTACCACCATGCTCTTGATAGAACCACAATCTGTTTCCGTGGTCGCTGTTGCTGCTGCCGGTGCTGGCGCCTGCAGCTGCCGCAGCTTGTTGCTAATCCGACGATATTAACTCCTGACATTTCTAAAACTCCCTATCTTCCAATATCCCTTGCACTCCGTCGAGCGGAGTTACTCCTCGCCTTATGCAACTGGACCGAAACCACTGGAGTTACACCTCCGTATGTTTCGTACCGTAGTCATTACGTCACGGCTGAAGGCTTGACTATGATCACCCACAATTAGTGGAGGATAATTGTCGGATTAACTATGCCAGTTTGGTACGTCGTGGTCCCTGGCACTATCTTCCTGATGAAAGGCGAGGATGAAGCAGAGGAGGAGGAGGAGGAAGGAACAGGGGTGGAGGAAGGATGGAGGGATAGGAGAAGGAGTGGAAGAGGAGTGGACGAAGAGGATGAGGAAGAGGAGGAGGAGAAGGAGTGGAAGAGGAATGGAAGAAGAGGATGAGGAAGAGGAGGAGGAAGTGGAGGAGGAGAAGGAGTGGAAGAGGAGGAGGAGGAAGAGGAAAAGTAAGAGAAACTAGAGGAGGGGGAGAAAGAGGAGGGTGAGAAAGAGGAGGAAGAAGTGAAGGAGGAGAAGCTATAGAAGGAGGAAGAGGAATAGGAGGAGGAGAAACATTAGAAGATGAAGAGGAGAAGGAGAAAGAGGAGGAGGAGAAAGAGTAGAAAGGAGTAGGAGGAGGAGAAAGAATAGAAGAGAAGAAGGAGGAGGAAGAGGAGGAGGAGGAGGAGGAGGAAGCAGAGCAGGAGGCGGAGGAGAAAGAGGAGGAGGAACTGGAGGAGGAGGAGGAGGAGGAGGAGGAGGAGGAGGAAGAATAAGGGAGAAGGAATAGGAGAAGGACACTCAAGAGAGAGAAAGAGAGAAAAACGAGAAATATGAAGAAGACGAACAGGAGGCGAAGGAGAAAAGCAAATAAACAAACGAAAAAAAATTTAAAAATAAAAGACACTCCTATAACATAAAGAAATGAGACCTACATTCACTTATAAAAATTCGAAATTTTATCGCTTTCAATCAAGTGCAGAAAGTATTTCGAAGCAAAGGAATTTTCTTGAAAATTGAAAATTGAAAGAAAAGTCAAATCTTGAGAAACTTCGTCTACCACATTAAACTGGTTCCGACACGTGTGCCTGAACGTCATGTTCGAGTTTGTTTTGTCGCTTTAAATGTTAAAGAGAATATTTACCAAATATTACTAGTAATATTACTGTTATTATTATAATTATTGTAAACGGTTTCATTTCTAGTACTCTCGTCTGGAACATGGATACGATAATAGTTTATTATAGATTATATATATTATATATATATATAATATATATATATATATATATATATATTATATATATATATTTTCATTAGCATAGTAGGTTTACAGTTATTTTCAAAAATGTCTAAATGTCTGTAAGCCTAATGTACCGATGAGAAATTCAGTAGAAAACTATTATCGTTTTGATAATAATTTAACAGACTCACTGATTCAACTACATGAAGTCAATCGAGTTTTCTGTACAGAGTATAATGCTGTATGAAACTTTCAGCCGTAGCCCATGAAACTAGCCTTTGCCCGGTGGTAGCCTGTGATGTTGGGACATATAGCGGTGCCAGACGCACGATCATGGCTAACTTCAAGCATAAATATAATCAAAACAACTGAGGATACAGGGCTGCAATTTGACATGCTTAATGATTGGAGGGAGGATAATCAACATACCAATTTGCAGCCCTCTAACCCTAGTAGTTTTTAAGATATCAGAGCGGACGGACAGACAATAAACCAGCTCAATAGTTTAGTTATACAGAAAAACTAAAAATATATTGTTCGTGTTTGTCAGGAGCACATCTGAAGAGGACCTAGTGAAGGTCGAACGAAGGCTCTGTGTTATAATTATTATTCACCGGAGCTTGCTTGTATACATTGGGTTTTTCTTAACCAATCTCGCCGTTGTCTTCTCTCCAATTCTCCAAAAAAAGAGAGCCTCTTCTTCGCCCATGTTTTCGTTGGAGGTCACGCACCCGATCACAAACCCTATTAGCAGCCGGACTCCCACGCTCACTGCTTCGAGATAAGGTCATTAGACACGTGTGAAAGATGCTGGGGCATTCCGGTTCACCTTCTTCGAGGTAGGTCAGATTAGGCGCGATTAGCTGCCCGCTTAAAGGTGTGGCATGATATTTCCAACAAGGAGGATCAAGGCATACCTTTGTAATTGAGAATGCCCGGGTTTAAGAGGGGAAGGAGTTCGAAGAGAAAATATGGGTGTGTGGTTACGCCTGACTTCAGCTATATAGCGGTGGCTATGGCACAGGTGTGCTAAGCCCAGGCGAGGAAAGTATGATTCATATACTAACAAAGGAGTTCTACTGGAGGTGAAGAACAAGATATATATATATATATATATATATATATATATATATATATATATATATATATATATATAAATACTCTTAATACCTCTACGCACATTTAAGTTGTTTTGAAGTCTAATTGAAAAAAACACCCCGTATTCTAATCCATATGATGAATCATTCAAATCTTGTCTAAAATACAGAAAAAACCAATAAGAATATATATGTATATGTATATATATGTATATATATATATATATATATATATATATATATATATATATATATATATTATATATATGTACATGAGGCATTGTGTACTTTTGTAAAGAAGGAAATGGCAGCATATACCACTGGTGTGTACATGCAGTGAGAAGGGAAAGTATAAATAAGCGTACACGGAGAGGGCAGATAGAGAAAGGGATAAAGATGAGCGATTCAGAAGATGTAGCTGATGAAGAGTCCCTAAGGACAATTTGTAGGAATAATGAGAAAAGAAGGGGTGGGATAATGAAGAGTAGGATTGAAAGAATGATAAGAAGACTATTCCTTAAGCGAACTTGGAGAGAGAGAATGGTGGCAATTTAAGATAGAGAAGAAGGAAGTTGAGAAGATTTTCAATAAAAATAACTGGGAAGTATAGAAAAAATCGAGGAAAATGTGAGCAAGAATATCAGAAGATAATTGTTGTCTTAGGGTTTTGTTAAATGTGGCGAGAAACGACCATGAGCAAACGAATTTTGAAATGAATACGCTGATACAAATATATATATATAGTATATATATACATATATATATATATATATATATATATATATATATATATATATATATGATATATATATATATATTTAATCGGTATGAATAGTATAATCCGGACTGTAATCACAAACTTAAGTCAGTCAACTTATTTGACCACCGTTGCGGTTTATGGTACTAATGTACCCAATTCAAAGCAAATCTGTGCTTAATTAATGCAAGATTATGGCCCTTCCAGTGGTGGAATAATTATTTTTATTAAGCCTTGCATCTTGGAGGATGCAGAAAGTGAGGACATTTCCCTCTAGACAGTCTGGGTGGAATGGAAGATATTCGCTGAATGGCGAGGTACACGAGGCTGGCAGTATCACCATCCAAGGACTTATATTGCAAAAAGTCGAAGAAAAAAGAAAAGGTTGATTGGTAGGGTTTAAGAGAATTCGTTCTATGCTAAAGACGACCTTTATGACATTTGCTTTGTTTCGAGGAGAAAAGTTACATGCATTTTAAATCCTTAAGTTGCATACACGGTCCCTTAAAAATTCAAGGGACGGCGTTGAAACAGTTAGGATTTTATGGTTATTAAAACTGGCGCCAAAACAAATAATTAAGTAGGGCAAAGAATGATTGTCTCGAATTGTTAAGCGGTACAGGGAAAGAAAATGGGAAGATTTGCCTTATGTCAAGAAGACTGTGGAGACAGCTGAGGGACTGTGTGTATAAATTAATCATTTACTGTATTTGAAAAAAAAAAAATATTTAAATAGTGAGCATGTAAGAGAAAAGTTCAGGTTGAGCTAGAATTCGTATCAGCTTGGTTGTGAAGAACAAGAGCGACAATGGTTGTGCTGAGCGATTTAAATGCAAAGGTAGGTGGTCAGTTAGTTTGGTTGGTAACTTGGTATTTCTGCAGTGAAGGAAACTGGAGAGCCTTATAAAATTTGCTTGAGGAGAGGCTTAGTTACTGAAAATAAATAGTTTCAGAAAAAGAATTTCCATCATTTTACGTGGGAATGAGAAAATTCTGATAAAAATAGTTTGTTAGATGACGTGTTTTATGCAAAAAAGATGGAGGAGGTGGTTGATGAATGTGATGATGAGAAGATTAGTAGTCAAGAAAGAGATCTGAGGTTTTCCTGACTATAGCTGGATTGAAAGCAGAGTATAATTTTAGTTGGAGAGGAATAGCGCAAAATATGGCTGTATATATAATGAAATAAAGTGGCTTACGTGGAAACGACGTAAGAATACACACAATAAGATAGAATCATGTTTTGGCGTCAAAACATGAAAGGACTGTATGAGAAGTGACTGATTGTTTAGTTTTTAGGAGTAAATGTAATACATAGTGACAGGATGAGTGAATTATTTGAATCTCAGAATAGGTGAGCAGGGAAGATATCAGGATTTTTTTTTTTATTTGCAAAATTTTTTTTTTTATTAAGATAATTGTCCGTGAAAATGAAGTATCTCTTAGCATATGTAACAAGGCCTAGTTTGCCCTTGTCTAAATAAATGAAGGGAATGCTGAGACAACTTGTCATTACGTTAGTGGGTTGTGAATATTAAATGTAACAAGAAAAAAGTTAGAATTGTTGTGATTACACTGTGCACTGGAATTTAAAAGGAGTGAAAAGGCAAGACAAGGAAGGTTATGAAGTTGGGGGAAATTGGTTTACTATAGAAGTTTAGCTCATGGTATGGATTGGAGTTCTAGGGGTGGTTTGGTCATGTGTAAAGAATTAAGGATAATTTGTATACCAAAAAAAAAAACACACACACACAATGGAAAAACTTAGAAGAATTGGAGAAAGGAAACGTATGAGAGATATATTATTGTTAGATAGATAAGAATGCATGAGAGAGAGAGAGAGAGAGAGAGAGAGAAGAGAGAGAGAGAGAGAGAGAGGTGAATGGCACGATGAATGTTATGAGGCTTGATGGCTCATGTTGCAAAAGCAGTTTATGGAAAATATTATCTGTTGTAAAGAAACTAAGACTTCCTCACTTATTGTACGACGTTGCAAATTAGTCTATTGTAAATTATTTTGGCCTCTAGCACAATCTACTCTAAAAGAAATAAAAAAAAAAGAAGCTATTCCGATTTAACAACACAACAAATATAAGGAAGACAGAAAAGGGCAGTGGAGAAACGTCCCATTTCCAAAATATTCCGTCTGGCTTCAACCTCAAATTTATGGCGATATTTTCTCAGCTCCTCCAGCATCTTCTCGTTCACTTCGAGGGGTGTGCTGTGATATTGCCTTTTAAACCAGCAGGAGAGAGAGAGTGACCATTTCAAGGGAAATAAGTCGAGGTCGTAACCTTAAATCATGGACTGCTGCGGAGATGGAATTGAATGGGATAGGTAGCTGCTAGACGAGTGGTCATGTGATGGAAGGAGAAACACTTGACGACGCGTACATGCACGCACACACACACGCATATATATATATATATATATATATATATATATATAGATATATATATATATATATATGTATATATCTATATATATATATATATATATATATATATATAATATATATATATATATATATCTATAATATATATATAATATATATATATATATATATCATTATCATTCCTAATCACAGTTACAATGATTAGTGCTTGTATCTACCTCAAAAACAGACCAGTTATCTGTAAGAAAGATTAATTTTTTTCATATGTTTTCCAAAACAGCTTATTGTTTGGGATCTTAATATGCATAGCATATACTTCCAATGTGGCTGGATGCTTGTACACATGCTGTATAAAATGAAAAATAATCTGAAGCTCATTTTTCAGTTCATGTACTTGGCGAAGTAAATGCTAATCACTTACTATTTTTGAGTTTATTTTAACCCGTACTGTACGAAACGAAGGTTAATTTACCACTACTTTTTCATCTAGTTTCATCTCATTTACTGTATGAAATGAAGGATAATGTGGTTCGTCTTTATCAGTATGTTTTATAAATTCATTCATTTTTCATTCATACGACACCAGTGCCTGTCACCACGTCACTGACCAGACAACCACCCATTTGTCTAACGCAACGTCTCTTCCAGTCTCCCGTATCGACCTCCAGTCATAATCTGCCTGTAATCTATTCTTCCAGTTGAGGCACTCTCTCTCTCTCTCTCTCTCTCTCTCTCTCTCTCTCCTTCTGCTCCTCTTCTTCCTATTTTTTTCCCTCTTCCATCAACTTCTCAGCAGGGAGCCAGTGAGGACAGACACGGAATTCGCAGATTTACAGTAATTAATCTGCGGTTAATGTTGCGCGCGCCACGGGAGGCCGAGGCCTGCCGCCACACCTACCGCTACCGTTTACCGCTAATTGTTGGACGAAATTTCTCCTTTTTCCCCACAATACCGCTCGAGTTTGACTTGTTTTCAAATCACTCATGTCGCTTTATGTGAAGGGATGAATTATTCTCTCTATGGTTCTGTGTGCCGAGTTCCATTTGGAACCTCTTCTGTGAGAACTGATCTCAATACATCAGTCATTTGTTGTTATAGTATCCAGTATAGTCTACTAAGACCCATATTGAGTTTGCAGTTGCTAATTTGATAGCAAACTGTTCTATAACTGTAATTTTTGGCGTGGTTTATCAGACAGCTTGTTTAATTTTTTTTCGACATGTTTAGATTTTAAGTTCAGATAATTGTTTCCCCTCAAACCACTTATTCCACAAAGTGTCGTCTCGATTGTCTTACCTTACATCTAAGTAAGAGTTATCTGTCATAAAAAAAAACACAAACATACAAATAAAGCAAAACAAATCATGAAGATGTCGTGACGGGGAAAGATGAGAGCCCCTGTTACATCACGCAGGCAAACGAATGTCGAACACTTACATTTAAGCTGTACGGTAGTGGATAGGTAGCTCCAACTTTTAAAGTTATTGTCCATGAGACCTTTGTGACGTATTGCATCTCCAGCCGATTTCTAATCACATTCTCGCTCTGGTGTTACAGACCCTGATTTGACCCTAATCATAGCTACGAAACTGGGTCGGAAACCAATAGGTTGGAATGCTTAAGGAAAAATCTTCAATTGCCATCAATCATCATGACTTCACTTTATGGAAATATGTGTGTATCTGTGTATGTGAGTACGTATGTGTTTGTGTGTATGTGTGTGTCTGAGAGGATGCCTGCATGTGTATGTATACGGTAAAAAAAACCTAATAAATCTTTCCCTCATTAAAAGGGTAGTTATATGTGTTACCCTTCTGATGTTCACCAAGCAATTTGAGACAAGATTAATACTCCATGGCCTGCACCTTACAAACCATGACCCTCTACAGTCAACAAATTGTAAAGGTTCGAATTCATTGCGTAGGCAGAATGAGCCCAATGACTCCATCCTATAATGGGGTTCGAACCTAGGTGCTGTCACTAGTGAGATGAGAGTCTTAATGTTATGAGGCACATTCATGTACTTTGAACCTAATCTGTTTTTTCTAATAATGGCAACCTCTTGTAAAAAAAAGCAGCCACTGTCTAATTCACAATTTAACAGAACGAAAGATAATCCCCCTGTAATGAGAACTTCACACTATGAGCAACTTCCTTCACATACAAGATATGTGACACATGGAATAAACTGCCACCAGAAGTTGTAAACAGCAACAGTGTGGAAGTTTAAAAGAAAAGCTAGACAAGACAAAATCATTAGGGCACTGTGAATGCACAGTAAAACCTGCTCTTACAGATAAGTGAGCACACGATGTCTCCTCGGATGGACTAACAAGTATTTCAGACATCCTAATCCTTGTAACTCTTTGTAACTCCTTTTTTTACTCGAAAGGTAACCAGCAAAGTGCTCGCCCCATCCTAACACTCTGTCACTCACCTCTACCTGGCACTCTCATGCCTTTACTGGATATTGGAGTGCTATCATGCCTGAGTCTTGGATACTAGTACACTAAGTCCCAAAACATAGAGGCACTTAGTGAAGTGCTGTGGATCCCTTAATGAGAGAAAAATCCCCTAAATAACATTGAGGTTAAACCTTTGAAGCAAGCTGGTGAAAAATTAGGTTAATAATCTTGAATTTTTTACTGCTATTGCAGTAGGAGTAAACAGCTTTACTTGGACGTACGTAAATTGGAACATTCGCAAACCATGTCGCAAGGCAGATGCAGGCCAAATTGAAAGTACTGGACCCCTTGATTGGAGGGAATGACCGTAAAGGGATTGTAGCCAAAATACGACAACCTCTTGTCAGGAAAAGATATAAAATCATACTGACTCCTCCCCATAGTATGTAGTGGAGATTACTGTGCGGGGCAGGTGGATTACAGTTCATATCTTGCTTCATGTTGCAAAAGTCTTAAAAATACTCATGATTTCCAATGCAAATAATAATTCTGCTATTTTTGTTTTCAGTATTTGATAAATCAATATTGTATCAAAATCATGGCTCGCATTGTCATTTCCCCCAAAGTCTACCCCTCCTCGGAAAACTAATGAAATAGCTTAACTGATTGTGGAATCGCTTGATTTTAGTGATTGACTAAAAGGAAATATAATTTCATAAACCTACACTGAAACTTAGTGTTGAAGCAGATCATGTGGGTCTTCATGTGTGTACCCTATGGGCATGTTATCAGCTGAACACTCTGCCTGGTAACTTTAATGTTTATCTAAAAAAAGTCGTCCTCGCCTGCCTCTCTCTCTCTCTCTCTCTCTCTCTCTCTCTCTCTCTCTCTCTCTCTCTCTCTCGGCAAAGTGACGTAGGCTGAATTGGAACCTGTTTACGTAATACATACGTCAATTCCATCTTTTCATATTTACTTACAGTTTGTTTGTTTGTTTGTTTTTTCTTTTTGGCAAAATCTTATTCATTTGATGAAAGTTGAAAGATTAATTTATTTGGTGAAAGTTGAAAACTAATCCATTTGATGAAAGTTGAAAATTAAACCATTTAATGAAAGTTGAAGAACTAATCCATTTGACGTAAGTTGAAAATTAATCTATTTGATGAAAGTTTAAAAACTAAGCCACTTCATGGAAGTTGAAAACTAATCCATTTTATGAAAGTTGAAAGACTAATCCATTTCGTGAAAGGTAAAAAGAAGTATCAGTTTCATGAAAGCTAAAAATTAATCCATTTCATGAAAGTTAAAACATTAATCCATTTAATGAAAGCTGAACATTTTTTATGATAGTAGAAAAAACTAATCCATTAGATGAAAGTTGAAAAAACTTATCCTTTTGACGAAAGCTAAGATACCATTTCTAAGAAAGCTAAAAAGAATTCACCCATTTGATGAAAACTGAAAATCTTATCCATTTGAAGAAAGCTAAAAAAAAAAAAAAAAACTTATCCATCTGATGAAAGCTGCAAAATCTTATCCATTTGATGAAAACGGAAAAAACTTATCCTTTTGAAGAAAACTAAAAAAAAAAACTAATCGATTTGATGAAAGCTGAAAAAAAAAACTTATCCATTTGAAGAAAACTAAAAGAAACTAATCGATTTGATGAAAGGTGAAAAAACTTATTCATTTGAAGAAAACTAAAAAGACTATATATTCGATTTTATGAAAGCTCAAATAACTTATCCATTTGAAGAAAGCTAAAAAAACTTATCCATTCGAAGAAAACTAAAAAAAAATTATCCATTTAAAGAAAGCCAAAAAAAAAACTTATTCATTTGAAGAAAACTAAAAAACTTGTCCATTTAAATAAGCTGAAAAAAACATCCATGTAAGAGAGCTAAAAAAACTCATCCATTTTATGAAAGCTGAAAAACTTATCCATTTGAAGAAAGCTAAAAAATGCTTATCCATTTGAAGAAAACTAAAAAAAAAACAAAAAAACATCCATTTGAAGAAAGCTAAAAAAAAAACTTATCCATTTGAAGAAAGCTAAAAAAAAAAATAATCGATATGATGAAAGCTGAAAAAAAAAAAAAAAACTTATCCATCCGATGAAAATTGAACCTGACACTAACGGTCTGCACTAAACCATCAGACGCCTCCGTTTTCCTTGAAGTGACCCCGTGGGCTGACTGAAGCCACTCCTTCAGAACCTAAAAAAAAAAAAAAAAAAAAAAAAAAAAAGTAAAAATTAAAAAGTAAAAAAAAAAAAAAAGTCTGCGAGACGCCACACGTCGCCGCCCTTAGTGGGAGGAGGAGAGGAGGGCGTGGGGGGGGGGGGGGGGGGGGGGGGGGGGGGGGGGGGGGGGGGGGGGGGGGGGGGGGGGGGGTTGGGGGGGGGGGGGGGGGGGGGGGAGGAGTGGGGTTAGGCCGAGGCCCTCTGTTTCATCTTCATTTCTTCCCCCCGGGTTCCCTACCAGCAGGAGAGAACAGCAGGGGCGTCGACGCGGCCCACAATTAGCCCCCTCCTGGGATTCGGTTCATTACAACACCTCCATAACTATACACTAAATGACCCGCCGAGACCGGGCCTTTCGATTTCCGATTTTTATCTGGTGTGGGGGCGAAGTCCGCGCTTTGTTTCAGGGGGGAGCCACTTACCGAGCGTTATTGTCTTCGGCGGAGGGAAGATACGTGCTTCTTCTTCTCTTCTTCTTCTTCTTCTTCTTCTTCTTCTGTTCATTATTCTTTTCTCCATCCCTTTATCTTTGCCTTCATATTTTGCTTCCGTCAGTGTACATCCAAGTTCATATTTCTATAAATTCTCCGTTTGTTTTTATAACAATATTCTGTCACAATTTCTGTATAATGTCTTGTCCCCGTTTCCAAAAACTTACGGATGTATAACAAGACTTAAAGAAAGGCGACTGATTTGTTTTCTCTATACTCGTCTCATATTTCTTTGAATTAGCAGTGCAACTTTATCGTTATCAATTGCTGGGATAACTGATGAAAAATATTTCGCAGCCTTTTTGTTCAAAATAGCGAACAAGCGCCAGATTTTTGATAGGTAAAGATATGCTCAGTAATTACATTTTCAGGAATTACATTTTAACCATTTACACTGACAATTATTAGTGTTGCTTTTACAGATTTTATTCAATCAATCAATACTTTTTTCTGCCATCAATACTTCAGCCTAAGGTGACAGGTCTCTTAGGACGAATTTAACCAAACGAAGTGAGGAAAGGTACGGACATTTCTGGCTTAACTCTAAATGCAGGTAAATTTTAATTACAATGATCTTGATGGCGCATGCTACGCTGCGTTGGAACCTGCCGCTGCCCGTCATGTCTCCACTACCCTCCCAATCCACTACCTACTCCGGCCCCATTCGGGGCGGACAAACAGGTCTGCACGAGGAGGGTTGATGTATCATGTCTCCCCTACCCTCCCGATCTCCCATCTTCCCTACCCCAACCCGGGGCGGACAAACAAGAGATATCCATTCGGATTTTATTCTCAAAGACTATATTTGGGAAATAATACTATTCCCCATTCAGAGCCTCGCACCAGTTTCTGATAAATCCTGCTTAATTACAGGTAAAATGAATCACCTTAGAACTAAAAAAACCCAGAACCAAGAGCAAAGATTAATATCTAATTTTGCAGGTTCGAGGGAATATAGGTACAAGAAAGGCCTATAACTTATCAAAGCAGAGCTTTTATAAGTTAATGATTCCAATATGTTCAGACTTACTCAGTAGAAAATTTGCGGGGAGAGAGAGAGAGAGAGAGAGAGAGAGAGAGAGAGAGAAGAGATGGAAGGCTTTCAAGAGAATGAATATACGCTCGCATGAAAAAAGGAAATGAAAGCATAATTAAAATGGTGAAGAAAGCGAGGTGGATATGAGTATGAAAATCAGTCACTATCTCTGCTAAGAAAAAGGCGATAAAATTGCTGTTTTTTTTTCTTTCTTTTTTGTAAATGGCATATTTATTATTGAGTCAAGAAATACAGAGGAGATCAAAGAATTCTGTATTTCTGACAGATTATTGATAATGGTATTGATGGTGAGAAACTTACTGCTGAATTTCGTTTAACTATGACAAGGCAGAGAGAGAGAGAGAGAGAGAGAGAGAGAGAGAGAGAGAGAGACGGGACCCTTGAATGATAATCATGTAAAAAAACGGGAACGAGAGAGAGAGAGAGAGATAGAGAGAGAGAGAGAGAGAGAGAGCGAGAGAGAGAAACGGGACCCTTGAATGATAATCATGTCAAAAAAGAGAAAACTATGTCTTATTTTTCCACCTAAGCCCCAAAGGACACCATGGGAGAGAGAGACTGAGACAAAGGAAATGCCATGAGAGTACTACAAAGCGAAGAAGAGAAATAAGCTGCTTAAGTTTATGAAGATTTTTGACGCTGACGGAAAGAAGAAGGTTTTGAGGGGATTCCAGGGAAAAGGGTTAAGTAAAGCGTCGGGGCCAAGAGACACAGCGAGGTAATATCGGTAATCTCTAAAACGATCCTGCCTTTGTTAATTAAGGATTCGTCAGAAATCTCCGAAAGCCCAATTTTTCTTCTCTCTCCTTAACTGCAGTGAGAGCTCCCTTAATCCAGTAGAGACGCCTTGATATACTTTTCCCGATTGTTAATGATAGAAGTTTATTAAGATTCTGCCTTATCGTTCTTATGATCACACCTGAGTGTTTTTTTTAACCTGGTACTAATCCGCAACGAATCGCTAAATACCGTCAAAGAGGAAATTCAAGACGATTATCTCTGGTGACGTTATCATTTCCTGATAAAAATTCCACAGTATTTTGTGATCCTGATCACCGATCTAGCTTAATTCCAGAGCTGTTTACACTCTTACACACACACACACACACACACACTCACACACACCACATATTTAACTCATACCATCAGTAATCTAATTACCAATGAACGTCTGGAATATGTTGCTCGCTTGCATTTCAAGACCGTAGTGGAAGTTCAGGAAAGAATCATCGAACATGACTTTAGAACACAAAAGGAACAAATATCGTATTGGAGGGATTTTAGATGCTAAATGATAGCAAGGGAAAGTAATTCTCCCTTTCAAATGTTTGGGATTTTGTCGTTTATACTCACTTCCGTAACCCAGAAAATTTATTCACTGTAATACTGGCGCTTAGAACTTGATGGAATGGTCTCTCACTGTTTGACGAAGAGGACAATCTACATGCATTGTTGTATTATATCTGCATTTTTAGACGTGTATAGTTAGACATCTTTTCTCTTGTTAAGGTTAAATCTTTTTTTTTTTTTTTTTCAAATCTAAAATTAGTTTCCTTTTTCATGAACCAGTTTATGTTCCTTGAACCTACATTCGTTTTAATTTTTTTTTTTTCAAATGTAAAATTAGTTTCATTTTTCATGAACTAGCTTATGTCCCTTGAACCTGCATTTGTTTATATTTTGGCAAACGTGAATATGTTC
>NC_087210.1:72091403-72098903 GCF_015104395.2 Macrobrachium nipponense | reverse complement strand
GCCTCATCTCGCTGGTAATGGAGATGTCTTCTGGCACTTGGGACGTGATGGAGATTCCTGAAGAGAAGTCCTGCAGCTATGAATAAGCCGTCGAAGCGAAGGAAATCTCAATAGCTCTCTCTCTCTCTGCCTTTTGATAACTGGTAGAGAAGGAGAAATGTTTTCCATTGTAATTTTCCATTTTTATGGTTCATAATAACTCACTGGATTATTCTTCAAAATTGTTAAGACTCAAAAAAACTTATGCAAGGGGGAAAATGTTAATACGATTTTGACGATAATTGCTAGAGGCAGGAGACAAGAAAGATTCACCTCAGATCTTTCAAATCTTTTATAGCTTATTGTAATTCAGACACGTAAATCCAGATGATGTAATGTTACGAGACGTGATTCTAATCCAATTCCTTTTTGACGTCTGTATGTAATACGCCCTCGGTTTGCTGGTAGTAATGACTGAACCTTTCCATCGCTCATATATTTCTCCATGAGCCAGAGAAAGATATTTTCACATACATCATAGGGAGAGCGCTACCTAAAGCAATAAAAATGACCACCCCTCAGCTTTAGGTATCTAGAGAATTGGAGATTTTTTTTCTGGCTTGCTATATAGCCCTATATATAATTCAGATACGCATTACAAGCAACTGGAAAGGAATGTGTATAAGCTAAGTATTAGTCCGTCTCTAAAGCGTGCCAAAATTGGTATAATCTTCCATCTTCCTTATGTATCTATCCTATGATATATTAGTTTTTTCGATACCTGATTATCTTTTTTCACTTTTCATTCATTTATCTATTCGTGCTTTTCAAATTTAATACATACATGGGCTTAAGTATTTTTCTATTATTCTGCAGTCCAAAAATCTTTGCATATTAGCTCACCTGCAGATCAAAGCTCGCATAAATATAAACACTAAAATAATGAGAATCATCATTTCTGCCCAATTTTTGCAGTCAAAAAAAAACTTTTTACCACAACAAACACACGTGTAGATTTTCTTCAGCGTAAACAGTATCAAATGTTGGATCCTGCTAAACATATGCGTCTTTTTTTTATCTTGAAAAAATCCCTCTATACCCTGGATGAAAGCTGCGACTGGATTTCATATGTAAGCAACTTTCACATATATAACTATGAGTTAGTGTGATAAACTGGCTAATTTATTGAGTGAATGTGAATGGCAAGAAATTTGCCACACTGATCAAGAGGTGCGCATATCTGATTACCTGTGTCTCGTTATTTAATCAAAGCCTAATACTACAGGTTCAAGGGAGTAATCCTAAGAGAGAGAGAGAGAGAGAGAGAGAGAGAGAGAGAGAGGAGAGAGAGATGAGAAGCAGATAGGAAGGTGGGAAGGGGGAGCAGTGACGTGTAACATACGGATGGTTGGGCATGACTTGGGGAGGGAGGGTGGGAGAGGGGTGCAGGCAGCAATTACTAAACTCCCCGCTATGACAACTCTCTCTCTCTCTCTCTCTCTCTCTCTCTCTCTCTCTCTCTTCTCTCTCTTGAACAAGGAAGGCATATGTGTGCTTATACTTACGTGATGCATAAAAATATCCATAAATAAATGAAAGAAAATATTAATCTCTCCTTCTCTTTTGCACAATCCACTACAAACAAACTGAGAGAGAGAGAGAGAGAGAGAGAGAGAAAGAGAGAGAGAGAGAGAGAGAGAGAGAGAGAAATAATAATGCTAAAATTGATTGAGACAGATGAAGCTGTTTTCCCAACGTTTACAGAAACCAACCTAAGAAATCTCAACAAATGAAAAGACAACAAACGATTTTACAAAGAAATACTAAAATCATCATCAAATACCAACTGGTACAACAACAAATTAGCCATGTAGCATAAGTCTAAACTTGGTGCTTGATATTTAAATAGCTTGTACCTAAATCGATAACATAATGTAGAAGTCCACATTAATTCTTTAGTCCCTTGCAACACCTATAAATCTATTCCAGTTGGTACCTGATGATGATTATAATAATCCTTTGTAAAAGTATTATTTGATAACGAGTATTTGTCTGTTTTTTCAATCGTTTGTTGTCTTTTCATTTACTGATATTTCCTAGGTTGGTTTCTGTAAACGTTGGGAAAACTGCTTCATTGTCTCAGTCAATTTTAGAATTCTCAGTTTGTTCGCAGTGGATTGTGCAAGAGAGAGAGAGAGAGAGAGAGAGAGATGAGAGAGATTAAAAATTTCTTTCATTTGTTTATGGATATTTTTGTGCATTAACTAAGTATAAGCGCACATATGCCTTCCTTGTTCAAAAGATTTCTACACAATCCACTACGAGAGAGAGAGAGAGAGAGAGAGAGAGAGAGAGAGAGAGAAGGCCAGTGCTGGTGCAATGCCACATTAGTCTGAACCACATAACCGGATAACCAAGTTCTTTGTCCTCGAGCAGCCAATCAAGAAGCACTGATGAAGTCAATGAAGCTTGTAACATACAGCAAAATAACAGGCTTGAAAGTAACAGAAAAGTAGCAGCAACAGTAACATCAAAATAATATCACCGGCATACCCAATGGCAGCGTCAGCTCGCAAAGCAGCAAAACAACAAGCTGGAAAAGTAGCAGAACAACAACAGCAGCACACTCAATGACAACATGGAAACAACGGGAGAGATAGCAGCATAACGTTATAGCATACCCAATAGGAGCAAGATGAAAAGAAAAGTAGCAGAAGTTGCATACTACCCAGTGGCAGCGAGACAAAAGAATAGCAGAAGGAGAAACAGCACAAACACAGCAAAAACAGCATATACAGCGGCTGTACGAGAAAGAAACTAGCATAAGGGGTAAGGAAGAAAAGTAGCAAAGGTGGTATAAGAACAACTCAACGGAAGAAGTACAGCCAGCGCTACCGTAGGAAAGAAAAGTAGCAGAGAAATAGGTTATAGCAGCAGCAGCAGTGAAAAGGCTGGAGCCGAAAAGCATCATTTTCACTCTATCGTCCATCTCCCGGGCAGATGGCTTAGACCTAAGACAAGTGACCTAAGACAAGTGTCCTCGACGCCTAGACCTAAGACAAGTGTCTTCGACGCCTAGACCTAGGACAGTGTCCACGACGCCTACACCTAAGACAGTCTTCGACGCTTAGACCTAAGACAACTGTCCTCGACGCCTAGACCTAAGACAGTGTCCTCAACGCTTAGACCTAAGACAAATGTCCTCGACGCCTAGACCTAAGACAAGTGTCCTCGACGCCTACACCTAAGACAGTGTCCTCGACGCTTAGACCTAAGACAAGTGTCCTCGACGCCTAGACCTAAGACAGTGTCCTCGACACCTGCCCGCTGTGGTTCTAATAGTTACCTGCGGTTGGGACCTTCCGATGATTCCTCTCCCCTGTCTATTATCGGTTATTGCTTCTTATTCCCTCCTTTCATCACCCGCGATCGGTTGTACAGTCCATTTACCCTCGTGTCTTGTGTTCCTGAATTCTCCTGCGAGGATTTCCCGACGGAGGAGAAGGCGATGAAACATGTAGGCTGGTAATCGCCCCCATAACTCGTTCCTTCTCCTGGAGCAGGTGATGGTTACCCGGAAGATACGTCATTCTGGCGTCTTTCAATTTTTAAAATTTTTTTCCATCAAATTAATGAAATTTATAGAATAATTACAACTTATATTATTTCTTTTCCACACCTATGTTGCTACCAGCTTGTTCATCCACCCCAGTTCCCTTGTCGTCCGAATTTCTCTATGCATTCATATTTCTCCTGTAATCTCCCTTCAATTTGCCTCCTCTCTCTCTCTCTCTCTCTCTCTCTCTCTCTCTCTCTCTCTCATGCCATCCACCCCGCAGAGTATAATTAATTATACCATCTCCTTTATTCCCTGCATCATCTGTATTATCGCTTCCCCTCCATCTATCATAGCAAGGTAGAAGTCATTACCATGAAGAGGGATGGGGAGGATAAGGATGATGGTGAGGAGGAAGAAGAAGAGGAGGAGGAGGAGAAGGAGAAATAGGAGAAGTAAAAGAAACAGACGATAAGAATAGGGAGAGAGAGAATGGGAATTTCTAGTCATGCTTTATAACTGGAAGTAAGTAAGTGTCAGTTTCTTGATGTGCTTTGCTATTTGATTGTACTGTCTCTGTTTTTTTTATTCGTATTCACACTTGGTTGGAACAGTATGCTTTGTAAATGTATAATATATATATATATCATTATATAGTATAGTATATATATATATATATACATATATATATACTATATATATATATATATATATATATATATATATATATAAATATATATATAATTATAATATATATATATATATATATATATATATATATATATATATATATATATATATATATATATATATACACATCCATTCAACCACTAAATCATGGATGAAGTACCTCTTCGGAAAACTTCCACGATAAAGAAGTAATGAGAAAAGTCTTGATATAAAAGCAGATATAGTCGTAATGGTGTAAAGCTGCGAAGACCGGTGAAAGTTAGACTGCATTACTTCTATGAAATAAGAAAAGGAAAGTTGGAAAGAAAATTCAAACAAGAGCGAGGCAATGTGTTCTAGTAGAAACCAGATGAATGAAATAAAGAATGTTTACACGGATGGTCAAAGAATGGAAGTTGAAAAATTGTACAGGCATTTGGAATTCAACGTAAACTTATGGTTGAATGAGAGGAGTAAATCACAAAAAAAGGTGAAGCAAGAAAGATGACTGGATATCGACAGAGGGCTTATTAGAGATGGCGTTGTTGAACCATTTCTTTAGGAAAAATGAAATCTGGATGTTGTCTGTACAGGGTGTGAAAGGTGTCAGAGCTGATCGTTCTGTGTCCATGAAGCAACAAAGTGCCTTTAAGACAGAGAGATGAGCGGAGCAGTTTGTGCAGGGAGGGTCGATGTGGTGCTGATGAAGCTTCTGTGTAGGTTTTGAAGTCTTAAGAAAATCAGCTACTGGGAACCATATTCTGTTTATCTTATTCCTCTACTTCGAAGCTTACACGCGAAAATAAGTGGCATGAATGCTTTGTTTAGCTTGATTGTTTATTGGATTTTGATAGCATGTTTAATGGAGTTTGCAATCTGCCACTGTATCCTCAGATGGTGATATCAGTTTTGCATAAATACAGATATTGGTTATCTGACTAGTAGCACCTGAACCAATCTGCATAAAACAAGGATTTCTAAATCCATCTGAACGACAGCATTTAAAATGTTGTTTTGGTACGGGAGATCCTTGTTTTGTCAATGAGGTAATCACTACTGTGACAGCGCTCCTTATTGCAAACGTTGTATATGAAGCCAGATAAATTCAAGTAATAAGAGACGCCTTTTATTTATCTAACTGGAAATTTACGCATGAAATTAAATGCTATGAATACTGTTTAGCGTTGTTAAACAGCATTTTCAATATGCAATCGTATCCTTAAGAGGTAATATATTTATTTTCCCATATAAATGCAAAAATGTTATCTCCCTGGTAGTACCTAAACCTATCCACATCAACCTATCTTACACATGAAAATAAGTGTTATGAATACTGTTTAGCGTTGTTAAAGAGCGTTTTCAATACGGAATCGTATCTTTATGAGGTAATACACTTATTTCTCTTCATAAATCCGAAAATGGTTATCTCCCTGGCAGTATCTAAATCTATCTACATGGAATAATGATTTCTAAATCCATCTGAGTTCGTGCATTGAAACGTTGTTTTGGTCCGTGAGATCTTTGTTTGGTCAATGAGGAAATGAATAAAGAAAAAAAGGAAGGTAAAAAGAAAAATCATTGTTATGACAACGTCCATTACTGCAGCCGTTGTTTGATGTTGCCATATGGCGTCTGCATTCGGCTGTGGATAATCGAAGTGGGTTCGCAAAGAAGCTATTGAACCTGGAAAGAAATAAGATACTTTGTTTTCTGGGAAATCATAAACAAACGGGGCTTGTTTTTCGTGAGCGTGAAGTTAGTGGAAGGAGAGAATTAAACAATCTGATAAAGCCTTCATGAAAGGGGGAACAAGTTGTTGAAGGGGTTTGGAAATCAAATATAGAATGACTGTTTTGATGAAGGAAGATACGAGTTACTGAAGAATTTTGAGATGAAATAAAGAATGACCTTTGTTTTGATGAAGGAAGGAACGGGTTACTGAAGGACATTTGAGATAAAACAAAGAATGACCTTTGTTTTTATGAAGGAAGAAACGAGTTAATGAAGGAATTTTGAGATGAAACAAAGAATGGCCTTTGTTTTGATGGAGGAAGAAACGAGTTACTGAAGGAAATTTGAGATAAAACAAAGAATGACCTTTGTTTTTATGAAGGAAGAACCGAGTTACTGAAGGATTTTTGAGATGAAATAAAGATTGACCTATGTTTTTATGAAAGAAGAAACGAGTTACTGAAGGAATTTTGAGATAAAACAAAGAATGACCTTTGTTTTGATGGAGGAAGAAACGAGTTACTGAAGGAATTTTGAGATGAAATAAAGAATGAACTTTGTTTCGAAATAATACCAACAGAGTCCAGGCAAAATGCGAGAAGAAATATTAAAAAAATAAAGAGAAAAATAACTTGCATAGGAATTCCTCACCTCTGTATTATCTCTCTTACGCCAACAAGCAACAATCATAAAAACAAAATGTAATCAGTTCTGGAGAATCGATATGTATAACCTCCGAGATAGCAAATATTATTTAAAAAAAAAAGTATCCCCAAAAAATGTGGACTGATAGCAGACGGCTAAACAGATGAGCAAACAAACAATTAAATAAACGAACTCCCCGGCATCCAAATATATCAACATCATCATTATCATTCACATCACAGTGTTTACACATGCACCGTAAACAAACAAACTCATCCATTTTTAAAAAACGTAACTCATCCAAAAATCAAGTTATACATGCAAAACCGTGCAATTAACCAAATTTGCCTCCTATGACGGGCCGGACGAAGACCGAATTTTGATTGACGTTTATGCATGATCAGCATTTTTGTTTATTCATGATTTGTTCAGGTGGTCGGAGTTCATCGGTCAAATTGACTTCCTATCTGACAATTACGCCCGAAGGCTCTGACAATGATTAGCATCAGTGTCATTCATAGGGTTTTTCTGTCTCTTGCGAGGAGCGGACGAGTCTGTTTTGGAAGCGCGCATGCGCGCGAAGAATGCGCGCGTTTGTGTGTGTGTGTTTCTAAATAAGTTCCTTCGTTCACTTTCTCTTTAATTATGCCTTATCTGTGGAGAAAAAAATGATGTCTTAAAACCCAGTTATGATACAATGAACACATTTGATGCGTTTCATTTATGTTTAATGTTAATATAAATCTGAATGCTTTGATGACTCACATTTGAGTTCTGAAAGTGAATGGTGATTAACAGTTAAAAAGTATTATGTATTTGTACAATGAAGATGTAATATATGTGTGAATATATGTATGTGTGCGTTTGTATAAGTGTACGTTCGCCGTTTTCATAAGGAACACAAAGGCATAAAATTGGTT